>NW_009912394.1:0-41369 GCF_000696875.1 Nestor notabilis
CCTCGATCACGAGCCCATTTATATGTTGCATGCCTGCCCTGGTGGCCTGAGGTAGGATTGGGAGGAGAATGGAAAGAATGTAAAACTCAGGTTGAGATAAGAACGGTTTAATAACAAAGGTACAATATAATACTAATGCTAAGGGAAAGAACAAGGAGACAGATATAAAAATGAAGGGGAAAAGAAAAAAAGCAATAAACACAAGTGATGCAGAATATGATTGCTCACCACCCGCTGACAGATACCCAGCCTGACCTGAGCAGCAGTCGGTCCCTTCTGGGTAACTCCCCCCAGTTTATATACTGGGCATGATGTGCTGTGGTATGCAATACCCCTTTGGCTAGTTTGGGTCAGGTGTCCTGTCTTTGCTTCCTTCCGGCTTCCTCTGCCCCTCCTCACTGGCCAAGCATGAAAGACTGAAAAGCCCTTGATGAGGGTAAGTGCTACTGAGCAAGAACTAAACCCTCGGTCTCTTATCAGCATTATTCTCAGATGAAAGCCAAAGCATAGCACTGCATCAGCTACTAGGAAGTAAATTAACTCAGTCTCAGCTGAAACCAAGATACTGCTATTCTGATCTAGTTTGCACTGAGAATTACAACATAAAAACATTTCCCATATTATAACACATAAAATCATAGGCTGGTTTGGATTGGAAGGGACCTTAAAGATGATCCAGTTCCATCAGCTCTGCCATGGGCAGGGACACATTCCACTACAGCAGGTTGCTCAAAGCCACATCCAGCCTGGTCTTGAACACTTCCAGGGATGGGGCATCCACAGCTTCTCTGGGCAACTTATTTCAGTGCCTCACCACCCTCACAGGGAAGAATTTCTTCTTCCTGTTTAATCTACCCTCTTCCAGTTTAAACCCATTCCTCCTTGTCCTATCAGTAAATGTCCTTTTTTGCAAGGGCATATTTAAGAGTGAATTATTTTTTTATTTAATCTACTTAATCTTCTTAACACTTTTAAGACAGACATATAGTCAGCAACACCTAAACAGTCATTCACTCTTCTTTCATTTATTCCATTATCCAATCCAACAATACCTAAAGAAGAGGGAATTAGTATATTTATACCTATACAAAAAGATCGCTAACATGAACCATTGAATGTTTAGCTGGAATGTCTCTTTCCAGCACCAGTGTTTTACGGGCTATTAAAAATTGTTTCTGCTATTGTAAGTAAATAATGAATTATCGAAATAGTAAAAATACAGTATTTATAAAAGAACAAGGACAATATGGATGGGTTTTATTTATTTTGTTTTTTCATACCTCCCTATAAAACTTTGTATGATCTACATATAAGCACATACTTAGAAAAAGGAATACATCATTGTTTTCTAGAAAAGCATCTGGCCTTTTTAATATTTCTACCACTTTTTAGCAATCCAGTCTTACATCTAGAGCTTTTTAATTAATAGACTAATTAGACTTTAGCACTTTTTATCAATTTTTAAAGTATTTATTCACCATTTTTCTGACTGAGTATAAAATTGTAATGAAAATTCATCTGCCTATAATCTCTAGTTTACTTAGTAGTTGAGGAAAAAAGTAATTTGAGCTATTAAAAAAAGTTGAGTGTGAATACAAAAACCCCCCTGTGGAATGCCTGTGCCAAGAAAATGTTTCTGTGTCAGTAAAATGTTTAAAATCCCATTAGGCCTCAAGCTTTTAAATGAGATTTAAGTTTAGCAAAGACCTTTCCAGGTTCTCAGGAAGTGGTGATTTCCAAATATATATAGCTAGTGTCAGATTAAGTTCTTAAGGACTGATTTTTCAAGCTGGCTACTAGGAATGTCTTCAATGACATTCAGCAAATGTTTGCTAAGTAGAACCTTCAGATTCAGATCTAGCAATAAACGTTTTATACATAGTACTCACTGCCCCATGGGAATTCTTTGCAAGGTCGGAGTGTTGGCCAATGTTATTTGAATTCCTTTAAATTATATACATTAGGTAGTAACTTGAAAACCTGACTGCTTAAAGTAAGTACTGTCAATTTTTATCTTAAATAATGGCTTGACTACTACGTTCACATAGTTATTTTGCAACTAGTATTGTATTAGAGCTGTGAACTGTTCTTCAGAAAGTCACATTTCACTCTAATATGAGGCTTCTGCTGCATGAAGAATTGTTTGTTCATACTTTATTTATTTCCATAGTAATTGTAATAAACTAATTTCACTGCTAGAACACTTCAAGGTATCCAGAGCTGTGCCCTCTGGAATTAAATTTTCCAATCAAATGAGGCAAGACCAGATTTAGAAAAGATTCTAATTAAATCTAGATCTAGCCTGGATCTAGTCCTTCCCAAGTTAACAATAGTATCTTAAATTAGAATTAATAGAATGTTTTAAAAAATCTCCCTATCCAGTAATATAGTTATGTTTACATGTGTATTTTTACACTGAAACCGACACCCCTTCCCCCAGCACAAACCCAAGGGAAACACTGTGATGGTCCTTGCTATATCATGGGTTAGTACTTATGATCATATGTTGACTTTAACTGAACCGTAACTGTAGTAGGCCCATAGAAGCTGAAACCAACAGATGCACACAGAGATGTGCTGGCAGGGTCGAAGGATGGTGCAAAACAGGCTGGTTCTGGAAGAAATGTGTGTGAAGGGATAGTAGAGAACAGCTGTAATTATGGAATTGTGATGCTGAGTTGTGGTAGTTTTGGTTTGTTGATGGTTTGTTTGGGTTTTTTTGTTTTATTTTGTTGATTTTTTTTTAATGCTGAGTTTAGCTGTTTTATCAAATAACATGAAATGATCTAGGCATATAATTCTTTCTTATCCTAAAGCCCTTATGTGTGCACCTCTAATTCCACATTGGTCTTAATTAACTAGTTGAGAAACAAAAAAATAAAGTTACTTAATGCATGTTGTATACACACGATGACATATAGAGAAAGAATAACACTTCTTATTCACTGGACTCCTTTTCCAGTTTGGATATAATTTCCTGCCTTTCCATTTATGATTAGTCTCAGTACCCTGTTTTATGTCAAGAGACTTGACTAAGTGATCTTCTAATATAATTTCAGTTGACACTGTACTTATTTCTTTCAGTCATCTATGTCCATTTATTGGTTAGGAAAGCTCTCTTTAGCCTCACAATTTCTGTTCTTCTGCGCTCGTTAAAATTTGTGTTTATCTATCATCTTCTTCAGTCATATATACCATAGCATACAGACAGGTCAAGTTCCAGTCCTAGATCTGGAATGGTCTCCTTGTTCTCCTCTATGCCTGGAGATTGAGCTGTTGCCTAATATGTTAGAAGAACTTTTTCTTTAGACCTCCTTGTTAGAAGTGCCATCCTGCACACCAGTACAGGGTTAATCATAAAACCAGAATATTTTTTCTATGAAAACTTATTAAAGAAAAAAAAAAGAGGAAAAAGTTGTTGAGCATCTGCATTATACAGGCATTCTAAATAATACAGTAAGAAGTCATCCAATTCTTATAATGATATGTCTGTGTCAACTTTTAAAGTTAAATCCAGTTAATATATTTTGAGCTCTGATATATGGTGCTTTTTTTTTTATAACTCTGTCTTTTGAACACCTCTCAAAAAAATGTACGAAAGGTGTATCATGGTACAGAGACCTTGAATTTCAAGAAAAGTAAAGTACATTTTTACTATAGTTGGTGCTGACACCTATGAGCTAAAAAAGGAGTTATGTAACTGACAGCAAATGAAGGGAACAAGAACAAGGAAAGGACTGTGAGCAGTCTTTAGGAAAGTGAAACTGAAGTGTCATATCCTTTCATTTAGAAAAGGTTTCTTCTATTAAGTATAATTATTTTTCCTTCAAGTTTTGATGAAGATGAGGTTGCTAGGAAACTCATTCTGTTTTCAGCTGTACCTATGTAAATATGGCATAACCAATTTACACTGATGAAAGCTCCTGGACTGAAGTAAGACTGAAATAAGCTATAGAGTAGTTTTGATGTCTGTTCATGACTAACATAAGGAAACATGTTGTTACAAAAGAGACAAAACTCAATGACCAGTTGTTGCCTCCGGTCTCTGGGCAACATCTGTTACAAGTCATGAGAAATTAGATTTATGCTACCCTTGTAACCCCCTGATTCCTTTCCAGTAGAGCTGTATGAAATTCTTGGCAATGAAACACACATCCAACTACTGCATAATATCACTCAAGATAGCTTTGGAACCATGAATCTATGTTTATGGCTCTTACAGATTGAATTCATCTGCTGTTATTATTAGGAGAGAAGCAGTTATTCTCTTTGTTTCAGGTTCTAAAGGGATGATGGTAAATATTATAGCTCTTCGTACACCTATATTGCCTTTGGTAGCAGTACCTGAATACATGTTTACTTTTGTGGGTCAGTGGACATATACAGCTTGTATAAATGATACTGTGAAATGTAATACTCACTATGTATACCTATCAGAATTTTAGCGTGAACTCACTGGGTGACAGTTACTATATCACACCTTTTGAATCTTAACACCAGTGGCCATTCCAAATGTGTGGCCAACATACCTTTGCACACACCCTAGGACCTATCCTGACATATTTGTATAAAAGTCTTTCATCTCCATACTAAAATTCCTGCACAGCTATGCTGCCTAATAATGCATCCAGAACATCAGATTAGGTCTGTATGCAGATTTAATCCATCTAGACCTATCTCAAGAGATAAAGACTTGAGCAATATGCTAATTTCTGTTATATGGTTGTCAATGATGGAAATACAGACTATCCTGTAGAAAGCTGTTCTGTCTTCCCCTCAAGAGATGTACTAGATCACATCTTTGGACTAGGCCAGTCTCGCCTTAGTTGATCAGGAAAGACCAGCACTGACTGATTGCTATAAACTGTCCTCACCTGGTGTGAAAAGAGATGCATGAGCAGAATCATCTTCAACAAGGTACCTTCTTCAGATCTTCCAAGCCTATGCAACTGTCCCTCACTGATTCACTTTTGTTTGTTTAATTTTACCATAAGCAAAGAGACTCTGATATAGAGCAGAGGCTATAACTAACTGAAACATTTTTTTAGAATTTTACTGAATTAACAGAGTGGTATACTGCGTTAAATATTAGCCTATATATAGTAATAGTGTGGTCACAACAGCAACTGACCACTCTGTTTGAGACACCTGATTATCTCTTCAAGAAGTGCTCTATGCCAAGATCAGAATAATAATTTATTTTGTAAGAAGCACTCTGTCAGTGTCTCTGCAAGAGTACATATGATTCTGTGCTCTTTTTAAGAAAGGTTCCCCAAACAGATAACCAATCATTGCTCTACAGGTCTATCACAGCAGGGAAATGAATTTTTGATTCTGTAGGCCCTCACACAGGTCATGCAAGTTGTTCCATGAATACAGTGACCACCTACCATAGATGCAAAAGATATGCTGCCTATGTATTACAAATCTTCCCAGTCTTAAACTGCAGACAGACTAGTACTTTTGTCTGTGAACAGACATAACATGAATGAAATCAGGGTGCACACCTTCGTATGGGTGATCTGCATCCCTTGCTGCCTTTAGTCATATAGTTCTCTACCCAGATAATCAGGCCACACAGGGAGTTCAATCAAAAAGTAATGTTTTATATAAGAGAATTGCATTTTGAAATGCCTGAAGGTGGAGAGATGTTTTTTATTTTTCTCTTTTTAAGAAAAAATGAAATCGAAGTGTAACTTCTGCTGGGTAACAGTCAAATGTGTTTTCAATTAGCTGACTATGACATACCATATCCTCAGGTACAGCCTCAACGACAGTATCCCAGATGCCTTTTGAATCATCATGTCATGCTGTATCCTGCAGAAGTGTGTTGTGCAGGGCTGCCAAGAAGCTATCCTAACTGCAGATCACTTTCACTTAGCCTAACACAACCACAGTCACTGAGTCTGTCTTCTGGGATGAGATTGTGACATACTGTCTGCAAAATGCACTTATACTCGTGTTTCTGGCCATAGTTGGAAACACTGCTCCGTTTCATTGTTTTGTATATTTTTTCCATCCCTTTAGCACCCCCTAAATAAGATTGAAGGCCCCACAGCAGTCTCAGCCAACAAGAGCATATTGTCTTCCAAGGTCTAGAGTCAGGTATGCCACCTAGCATGATTTCTCTTGTAGCAAGGAAGTTTTCCTCTTACTAAAAAAAAAAAAAAAAAGAAAACCCCAAACCCAATAACCTCCCTCCCACTTTATGACAGATTCCCCAGAACCTTTCATAAGGCCTACCTCTAACAGACATATACCTATGTTACCAGTGCTATCATTCTATTGCATCTCCTAGGCACCCCTCTAAAGGTGGTTGTAATGATGTGCCAAAGGGCTGGGAATCCGTAAGAAGTTTGAACATTTCAAACATATTTATCCAAACAGGGACAAAGGGGACACTGCTCCTGTAACAAAAGTCACATTCCAGACAGAATTGTGTCCCTGATCTTCTGTGCTCCTAGGTGATATGCCACCACCTGCTCTTCTGTTAGACAAATTATGGTCTGAGGGGAAAAGGTTTTTTTTCCAAGCAAGCTTGTCTTGTCCTAAGAAAAATCTTTGGAAAGGTGAAGAAAACATCAAACTTTCCAGAAATTATTAGATTCAGATGCGGTGAGCAATACAGAGGAGACAAAACACTCTGAACCTAGGGGAGACTCACAGTTCGGAAGTAAATGGCTATGTTGACAAATCTATCTATAAAGGCTAGATGAGTTAATCCCTCACTAAAGACCTATATCAATCTCTTTTCGTGCCCCACACCAGATGATACCAGCAGTGCTCTTGAGATGTCTGCTCAGAAAAAAAGAGCTGGTCTGACTGTACTGTGTGTGAAACACCATGCCTGCAACAGTTCTATATTTTGTCTCAATATACTATTCTATATGATGAGTACTTCAACCATAAGGAGGCAGACAGGAATTTAATTAACTTGAAAGTCAAGTGGACATTTCAGTATTGGCTTGTTGGCTATAGCAGCAGTGCCATCAAGCTTTTCCCGATTTAATATAAATGTAAAATGGAAGGACTACTGAAATCATGATAAGCTGCTCATGGAAGTCTAGACTAACTGGAGTTGCTGCTACATGTTACCTCAGCAACCAGTCCTTCTGATGAGCAGTTGTGAATCTAATGGTTTGCAAACTGGGTGCTGAAGTCATGGGAACTGTGAGAGAAAATAAAGTAATGACACCCCTGTTTCTATCCCTGTGTCTGGAACATGCCTTGCATGAAACAGTTTCCCATGTCATCCTGGTATCTCAAAGGATACTCTTTCTCTTTGAACCAGTGACTGTGCCAATCCCAGTGCTGTGGTTTAAAACCAGCCAGTAACTCAGCACCATGCAGCCCCTTGCTCATCCCCCCACTTTTCTCTCCCCCAAGTGGGATGGGGAAGAGAATCGAAAGAATGTAAAACCCTCTGGTTGAGATAAGAACAGTTTAATAACTAAAGGACAATATAGTGATAATAGAAACAACACCAACAATAACAATACTACTACTATTACTAATACGGAACAATAAAAATGGAAAAGAGAACTGAAAATTCAGAAAACCCAAGTGGTGCACAATACAATTGCTCACCACCCACTGACAGATATGCAGCCCAACCCAAGCAGCGATCAGTCCCTTCCAGGTACTTCCCCCAGTTTATATTCTGGACATGATGTGCTGTGGTATGCAATCCCCCTTTGGCCGGTTTGGGTCAGGTGTCCTGTCTCTGCTTCCTCCCGGCTTCCTGTGCCCCTCCTCACTGGCCGAGCATGAAAGACTGAAAAGCCCTTGATGAGGGTAAGTGCTACTGAGCAAGAATCATTCATGCATTTACAAATGTGCCATATAAGTGTCCAACACCAAAGGAGCCTTGGGGGGTGGGGGTGTGGTGGTGGTGATGTGTGTTCAGATCATCATCTTCTCCACAGGTCTTGTATCATGTAGTGTGGGCTGTAACGTGTTTGTTACTGCCACCCCTGTCTCTGCTTCTCCCTAGAGTTAATGTTGGGGGCAGAGAAGGGAGAGTTGCTTCTGAAGCTTTCACCTCATTGCATAGTGTTAAGCCCTGCTCATCCCTGTCTTTTGGCTGCTAAAGCCTGCTTACTGTACCAAGCAGCACACACCCCTTTAGTAGAGCGAATTAGGACCCAGGTCTGATAAAAAGTGTAGTTTCTTTATGCTGCACCTAGAATTGGAATTTGAGTCTTTGAGTCTTTACTCCTGCCTCCTTCTCATGCGGACTTCCCTGTTGAAAGAACAGAGCAGAGCTGACGTGTGCATAATTGTGCTGATGGTGCAGATAGTGTACAAATTAAGACTTGAGTGCTAAATCAGAAGCATATCAGTGTGACCATGAGATGCATCCTCTATCACCGGGGAGTTCCCAATTAACTTGCTTCAGCAGCTCTTAGAAAAAATCTATATGTACTCTATGGATTTTATCCTAATTAAAGGTGTCTTGACTGTTCCTGCAATTAGTGTTATACCTGATGGGACTTGAGTGTTATAACTGTACCAATAAATTTACATTTGTAAAGTGTGTATCAGCTGTTGGTGGCAGGGAGTCACCTTTCAGAGTACATTCTTACTGGTTTTGACAAAGTGATTCTGTATGTAACAAGGATATAAGATAGAAGGTGAATTGTCTGATGTATTTCCAAGGTCTGCCTTTCTCTCCTCTAACATTCAATCAGCACTTCTACAGGAAGGGCACAGAGATGCAGGTAATTCAAGCAGGAATCTCAGAAGGTGTGAGAGCTGCTATAAATGAAATCTATTTCAGATAACGAAAACGTCACAGATCTGAAGTAGGATTTTTTTGTCACTTGAAGTAGGATTTGTTGTTGTTTTTTATTGCAATTCAATGTGACATATATATTCAACTCTTTCTGACAGTTTTTTACTTCTTTTTTCTTTTTTTTCAAACTAAAACCAAGTGTTATCATTCTCTGTAAAAGATTTTCTGGAGCAAAGAAGAGCTGACACTCAGAAAATGCTCAGCTGACAATCTCCAAGGACTTAGTCTGTTTAAATGTGCCCTTGATATAGGCACCCCTCCCCTCCATAAAAATGCACCACTTCATTTTTAAAAGCTGGTGCTTTCATGAATAATGGGCGGAGGAGGGGGGGGAGAAATAAAGGATGTACATATACAGAGAGTAAGGCAAAAGGTGAGAAGAGGCACTGGGAATCAGAGTATCCATACTTTCTTCAAGCAGCAGAAAGATAGCTTCTTTTATTTGACCAGAAAAGTGAAATGTGTAACAGCTGCCACAGTTACGACAAATGTCTATGAGCAAGTAGGCAGGTGCAGCAATGCCAATAAATGCTGCAACAGTATCTTTGGTGAATACAGGGCGCCTTATTCTGCTGCTAACCAGGCTGCCACTTTCTGCCCCACTTCTTAACTATCATCTCATTTTGGATGTTTTCTAACAATGTCTGTTTTTAACCTTCACCTAGTTAAAACCTTATTGTTTTAATGACACCAGCAGCTTTTACATCACTAATTTTCTTTATATAAAATAACCTTGATTGCATGAATCAGAACTCTTACAGCTCTCTTAAGAATTGAAAGATCATATACTTTAAAAGAAATTAATACATTTTCCTGCATAATGGAAATAATGGGGTTTTTGCTTGATAGCCTGTATTCTGTCAGCAGCAACTCAATCTACCATCACTTGCTTGTAAAGTCCCTATTCTTAGACCATTCTCTGCTCAATTCACACCCTCATCTGCCTTCTGCTAGTTATCCTAGGCCTGGGTGTACAAAAGTATTCAGGCACTTAACTACCTTAGGTGTTGCATGGAGCTGGGGATCTAAGAAGGTCCAAAATTCGCGATCATTCATATAAATTTGATAAATGTAACAAAAACTTAAACTCATTACTCATTATTTCTAGAAAGCATAGTAGTTTACTGTCAGTAGAGAAAAGTGTGATGGAACTGTGGGAAAGCCTGTGTATAAAATTTGTCAGGTACTTATTATTGATATTTTCATTATTTATACTAACATTCTGCATTATCTGAAATATAATTATTATTCAGCAACCTGCCATTCATCCAATGCTTTTCCACCATTTAAACAATATAAAACCAATATTTAGCTTTTTTAGCCGTTGATGGCAAAAATTCTTTCAGATGAGTGCGTATTAAATTTGCAAAAGGAAAACTTATTCAATTTCCATACAGAAATCTCTGTGCAGAAACCAGGCACCTCTCTCATTGTGGCCTAAAATATTTCCTCTTATTTCTAGATGCTCCATACTTATTAAAAATATCTTAAGGAAGAAGCTGAAACTTTCTTGGTTTATCGCTTTGTTGCTTCATTGTTTAAGACACTCATTACTTATAAGAATGGATAAATCAGTCCTAAAAATTATTTTGTGAGATTTGCATCTTTCTTGAGGGGCAGGATAGTGAATTTTGCTGCAGTGAATGGTCTTACACAAAATCATAGCCACTACCGATCGTTCAGGTAAGTCTAGTTTGATCTGTATTCCTGCTCCCCCTTTGGGCAAATATGTAATTTGGGATTGGGTTCCATTTGAGAATACCTCCACTGTGATTTCTCTTCTCCAAAGCTTTGAGACCTCCTAAGGGAATATGTTATTTCTATGAATACATTTACCAGTAAATTCCTTCTCTAAATTGTTTCTGGGAAGTGAATACATGAGGAAAAAGGTCAATAGAACTAAACCTGTTTTACAACCATTTCTGTTTATCAGAAATTGTTGCAGGATTTTTACAGATACAGTAATGAACCACATTTATAAATAATAATTTCTGTATGTACAATGGTGCTCATTAAAAGAAACTAAAAGGTTTTATATACATTATTGGTCTCCTTGCAGAAAGTCTGCTGGAGTACCGGGAACGTTTCTCCTTGCAGAAAGTCTGCTGTAAACCTGGTACAGAAATTTGTGACTAATGAGAGAAAAGCAAAGGCAGGGTCAGCTCTGAGTCACAGTCCCTTGCTCCACAGGGGAGGCAACACTTCTCATTATAAACCATCATGTCTCCTGTCAATGTGCTCCTATATACATTCTATCAGTGTTTCCATCTATTTGGTCTGTGGAGGAACAATATCTTTGTTTTCATTTTTCAGCAGACCCTTAAAAAGGAACATGCTAAAAAACTGAAAGTAATAAGGATTTATTTAGGAAATCAGTTTGATCAATCATGAATGAGCAAAGATCCTTGCAATCAGAACTTCTTCTTTTATACTTTTGATTGCAGTTCTGTTCTGACTTTATGTCTGTGTAAAGGTAATTACCAAGAGTATAAAAGAGTTCAAATGTATTCAGTTCTTCTGGAAAATCAAAGCATGAGGATCATTCTTGTCAAATCAATAATGAGCTGGACTTCTGTGCCATTGTCTACACAATGGCCTTTATTTTTTTACAAGATCTGTGTAATTCTCAAAAGCTGCTGTTATGCATTACTTTTTCTTGCTGATCAAAAGTACAAACTGTACAGCATTTGCAACTTTAAAAGATAAGGTCTTATTATAAAGTACTTTTTCTGCTTTGATCAACAGAAGATAACATTTACTAAATCACTGAAGAGCATTGTTAAAAAAAAAAAATTAAAGGTATAAATGCAATCAACAAAAGCCAAGGATTTAGTAATTTTTTCTTTCTTTTTGCATTATACTTGGTGCACTAAGGTTTAAAGATACTGCAGTCTTTAGGCACATGATGAGTTATTTCCTGTGTAGACAGTAACTTTTATTACTTCTGGGATGCAGTAAGAGACTGAAATTACTTCACAGTATCATAGAAGTGTCAGCTGGAGTCTCCTACTTGAACCTAGGTTATTGCCAGCTGTGCACAGGGGCAGCTGTGTCTGTGTCTGGCAGTCTTCAAGATGCCCAGGACGGAGATTTATGCTTTATGGCAGCTATGATGCTTTATTCAAAGGAAGGGAAACGAAAGCTGTAGTAAGTTGGACAAATAAGTTTCTAGACTTTGTACAGGTCAGGTGGAAAACTGAGTTGCTACTGTTAAACTCCCAATTTTTGTTAGCTTATATAGACTTGCATGAAATACAGGCCTGAATCCAGAGGGTGCACTAGATGATGGAAGAGAAAATACTAGGATGAAACAAATAAGCTCCCAGCTCCCTGCACACATCTGCAAGAATTCTTTGGTGACATTCCCCAGAAACCCCAGAATAGAGGTTCCCTCTTGGCAATGATATATCTAGGAAGTTTTACAAAATGTGATTAAATCTGAACAGAGAAGACTTTTAATAAAAGCTGAATTCCTTCTGATGTGAAATTTAACAAAATTCTAATCTTCTAAATTGTATTATGTACAATGTAGCATGGTTTTTCATTTGTTTTTATCTTTTAATTGCCTCAGGTTATTTTTGGTGGTCCAATTTATTACAAACGTATGCACAAAAAAGTTAGTGAGGTGGAAAGATTTTGTCCATAAACTTCATTATACCAAGCTCTGCATGAACCCTATGTTATTTATGTATAACTGTGCATAAGCAGCACATAACAGTTTATGTTCAGCTGTTTTTGCACAGGAAATTGTATGCAGCTCCTGGCACATAAAGGTTTGTCTATTGTACCTTCTGGCATTTAAAACTTTCACTGCCCAAAGGTTTTATCCCTCTTCTTCCACATAGAAATATACTTGGTAATTGCCTGAAAAAAAAAATAATCCGGGAGCCATTTATCATTTCATGGATAATTCAGAAGTCCAGTGGTTTTAGCACCAATGATTTCTTTAGTGTGTTGGTATTGTTATACCTGAGGTGTTCAAAATCATAGGCTGAATATTTCATTCCCAAGAATGCATTTCTGATTACCCCTAACTTGTCTGATTATGAATTTAGGAGAGAATCATGCTTAGGGCTGGTTTGGCAGACTGTATGTTAAAATGATAAGTCAAGCTCCCACACCAGCTGTTGAAAACTGTTTCTGTCAGGTCCTGTTTCCCACTGCAGGTGTCTATCTCTAAAGAACTCTGGTTCTCATGCCTCTCCTGGTGGACAGGTCTGCCTCTGATCAGGCATAGGAGAGCCCTGGCCTCTCCACAGACACAACCTCCTTGACACAGTTGCAGAAATGGTTGATGCTTTTGTAATGTTAAACACTTTTGAGGGATTTTCAAGGGTAGCAATGCACCGGAGCTCCATGAACTACAACCTTGACATAGCTGGTCCCAGATCTGCCACATACCAAGTATGGCCACAGCAGCTTTCTCTGCTAAAGAACCAGGCTCTAAGCTTGAGCATCTCCTTACATTATATCGGCTTGTGTACATCTGTCTTAAAAACTTGGAATTTTCCCTGGCATCACTGTATATAGCAATGAACGTTCTTACCTCGATTCTGCAGCTGAACACATTCCCCTTTCAACTTAGTACAATGAAGCTTTAAGACCTTCAGCACATTGCTGAAGACAATGGAAATGTTGTGCAAGTTGTACAAGCTGCTCATAACGCAAGCACAGCAGAATGACTAAAGTGTAGTTACAAAAACATGTCATGTTTTGTAACAGTTTAGGAAAAAAACAACCAAACACTAACAAACTGAACTGACTTTCCTTGCACTGAATTGCACTATTTATTTTATTTTGTTACTTTCAGTTACTGGACAAAGCTTTGGTTAGATACAGAGCAGCAATACATTCATGATGATTTCCAGAATCTTGTCCATATCCTAATCTCTTTGATGAAATACTCTCCTTTTTACAAGATATAAAAAGCATAGATTAAAAAGTGGAGCTTTTAAACCTGGGCTATAAACCTGCAAAGCCTAAAAAGCTTATGGAAAAGCTTACTGCTAACAGGCAGAAAGTGCATGGCATGTGTGATAAGAACGTCCTGTAAAGCTGTTTTGATGACCTAGAGGAGGCAAGTTACAATGGTCTTGATCTTAATTTGGTTCTACTATCTCTTCCAGATTTCTGGTGTAAAATGGGACCATGTTGTTAGTTTCTGTCTACATTCACATTTTCACTTCCTCAACAGTGTCTAAGGAGGCTTTAATAAGGTGTTTATAATAAGGTGTTTATCTCTATCCACTGACTTTGTAAGGTTCCTACATATTCAGGAGAGTGACTGAAAATCAACAGGAAATGGAATTAAGAGAAGAGCAGAAAGAAAAGGAAATTTGATCCAGGCGGAGTTTGGGCATGCTGTTGCTTATTGTATCTGTTGCTGTTGATGAGATTCATAGCTTAGATAATAGTCCCTGCTTGCACAGGCCCCATGTTTTTGCAGTCCTATATTAAGCTGATGGCTAAATGCAGACTCTTGCATGCTCTGTTTTCTCAGGATGGTTAATAACTACCTGAAGCACCACCTGAGCTCAAGACTTCGAACTTACTTCTTATTGCCAGATTGCCTGCTCATGTTAGCCCAAGGCTCTGTGCAACTCAGTACCAAGCTTCATTTGTGTCTCACTTGTGAAGCAGGTATAATAGTATGACTCTGCGTTGAAGATGAGGATATGAGGATTAGTTTGTAAATTGCTAGCAGGTGTGACTATGTGAAAATTTGAGTTCTGACATGGTTTTGTTTGTTGAGTTTGGAAAGTTATTTTTTCCCAGCATTTGTGAAAGGGATGTATTTAATTATTTAATAGTAAAAAGAAAGAAATAAAACATCTGTGATTTCGTATTTATCAAAGGTGGTGCCTTACCTTCATTTTTTTGTGCAAACTTGGAAAATATTAGAAATTAAGTGTTCAGTCTTGTGGTAACTGGTTTTGAAGCTTTTACCCACCCTGAATCTTGCCTATGTGATAAATCCACTTAAACCAATAGCTGACATAAATGCTGCTAAGTATAATTAATAAAATGTGCTAACATGATACGATATTTTGGTTCAAAAAAATTTGAAACATTATTTATGGAGGTTTAAATACATAATTATTTAGATAAATGCCACATGCCACATGATCAATTTTTTTCCCAAACTTTTTTTAGAAATATAATTTAACTCATCAATCAACATGGATATGAAAATATCAATACGTCTGCTGTATCACAGGTATACTGGTGTATGGAACAGCAGCTGAACAAAAGTTACTTCAGAGAACTATGACAGTATGGAATTTTAAATGATAAAAAAAGTGACTTGGAAAGTTTTAGTTTATATAACTGAAAGATAAGATTCAAAGTGTATTTTCTGTGAACAAAAATTAGAAAATCGTAAGAAAATATCATAAAAAATGAAAATAATCTGCATAAAATTTGGGAAGTTTCCTCAAACTCATACATACTGCAATCAATATACCTCTTAATTTGAAATGTAGTTTAAGCTGCCTAGTCTATTAGATCCTATTATTAATGTATCCATAAGCCCCAAATGCAGTATCTTCCATAGTAAAAGATATATTCCCTTTATGTCTTACGTTTTAGATCAAACATGAACTGAGTATAGTTTACTGCATGTAGAAATATTGTGTTGTTATTTGTTATTTGAAGTGACTGCTTCTGCAGCTCTGTTTGAGTGGATAAATGTAAAAACCTAGAGAAAACATCTCTGCCATCAATAAAGTTAAAGTAAGGACACACAAATAGTATAACTAGTACTGATAAACAAAAAGAATGAAGAGTTTGTCCTGTGTAAGCCATAACCTTAATAGTAACAGGCAGCCACAACGTTAATTCAGTGACTAATGCTATGACATTTCTATTTTTTCTGTATGTCCTCTTGCCATCAAATGCACAAAGTAGATGTGGAGCTGCTATGCATACTAATCTTTTTCATTCTCAAAATGTCATGATTACATATGAACGTTCTACTTTCCTGTCTGATAAGAAGTCTGCTCAATTTATGTACTATGTGTCTTACAGTTCCAATAAACTAAATTTGAACAGAAGAGGCAGACTTAATTTATCTCTTTCAGACATGCATTCTGTTTATACATTTGTATCCATGGTACAAAATATTGTAGGGTGAGGGTTTTTTTTGGTTTTGGTTTTTTTTTTTTTTAAATATGGAATGTCTCGTTTTTATTATAGTGATGCTCTGATGTTACAAGAACAACCAGGCAATCAGTGTGCAGTGGGTGTCTGCTATCTTGGGAATATGTAATCCAGCCCCTCCAAAGCTTTATAATCCTCAGAAAAATCTTCCTTAACCTTATTTCCTTCTTATGCAAAGTTCAGTGCTAGTATCAAGCCTGGCACTACTACATACTAAACCAAGAAGTGCTTACTGAAATATGCACATGTGCAGGAAATACATTCTCCCTGTGCAGTACTGTTCAGTGGCAGTTCTCAGAAGCTGAACATCATTTGAACTGCCACTGGGCATATACATCTTCTGACCATAGCTATGAAATGTTATTTAAGCAAAATAAACAATAGTTGCACAGAAGTTAATGCCTATAAAACTATTGATGAGCTATTTGAAGCTTTAAGAATTCAAACAATAATTATCAATTTAAAAATGGTAATTTTCCAAGTAAGTTTTTAAAGAGAAGATACTTTGTCCTCACTACCTAGTTTTGCGATGGATATAGGCATATTTATAAAGGGATAAGGAGATATTGCTCATGATAGCAGAGGTTGGACTGCAGAACATTCCTGTTACTCTTACATCATTGTTCATGCACAATCCCAGCTGTATCTAGATGTGTTTAAGTTCTGTTTAGAGGACTCTCCTGCAATGACTTTAATGAGCCAAATTACTGTCTAGACACAGAGATTATGTTAATGTTGCAAAATAAAAGAGGATCCAGGGAGGGAACTTGAACACTGGATCTCCTTTTACTCTCTTTGTAGTAGCTTTTTGGTTGTTTATTTCTTAGTGCATGAGCTAGCTCTCTGTATGAGACTGGGCATTGTGTGTAAAACAGATCATTCCAAGGAATCTCTCATTAACAATGTGGGTAATGGTGCAGCAGATTTCTATTATAGTCTTCCAGTGCAATCTGAGAAAGCTTTACAATCTCAAGAGCTTCCATAGGCTCAAATGCCACACACAGTATATGCAATCCAGTTCCAGTTTCATGTCAAAATCCACGCCAGTTGCCTATGACAAATTTTATTTTTGAATACTTTGAACATAAAACATACGTAAGATGACAATTACACATTATGATACGTATTGTTCTCTAAATTGAGCTAAATCTCAATCATGGATCTAAGACACTACACAAGTGTCTAGGGGGCAGAGATCTCTTACTGGGACTGATATATTTACTTGTACAGCCACTGTGGCTTCATGTAAATAGAGTAAACATGGGTGGTGACCCTGGTGACATCTTAAAAGCATTCTCTAGAGCTCACATAAAGTGGCATGATGAGGAGGCCTCCTCCCTTATGTAAATAAACTATGCTTACTAGTATACCTAGCTGTCACGCCAATATTAGCAGTTCAGTATATTTCAATGAGCATTTTGTGTGCTTTCTGCACCTGAATAAGTGCTTACATGTGCTTTTGCAGAACAGATCAATACAAGGTGGGCAGTTTCAAGAGTACGCTTTGAAACCAGAGCTGGCACAGCTTTGTAGTGTAATATAAACCTCAGGCATAGAGACTAGTTCTTAAACACCAGCTAATTTTTTTCAGTTTTGGTTTTTCATTATACTAACCAGGGCAGTAGTAATCTTTGTAGCCAGAAATAATTGACAGGTACACCAGCATTAATGTAAATTTCTCCACCAAAAATACTTGAATCAATAGTTCTTTCCAGTTTCTACACCCTTACCAAATTTCTTCAGGTCACATAAGGAGCAGTCAGCACAGTTTAGTTAACTAATGAAGTTACTGACAAGAAATATTGACTTCTTTCTTGGGCCATGCTAAACTGTAAATGTAGAAATCTGGAGATATTGCAGAGCACAAGGACTCTATTAAAGTCCCAGATTAAGTGTTGTTTTCTGTTTTCCACTCATGTTATTATTTCTTGTGTTTTTCTTTAAGTGATTTCAAGCTTCACCCATGTATGGAACTTCTCTTGTTTCAAAAGTAATTGACAGAATGCTTACTCCTTTACTATATTTAAGAAAATAAGCTCAAGTAAGTCTTTTTTACTATCTTCTGAGTGGTTTAATATCAATTATATAACATGACTGCAAGCTTCTGTCCAACAGAAGTAAATTTTGATCCACAAAGACTTTAGAATACATCCTTTAAATACAGCAATGAAAATGAACAGAGCTATGACATAGGTTTAGTTTTGTAATAACTGCACAGATCTGTAAATGCAATAATTAGGCTCTTAGGAGTCTGTGATTTACACAAAGTATTTAATATGTTTTATAGCAAAAATAAAAGTATTTATCACTTCCCCCCCCCTTCTCTTTTTTTCTTTTTATTCTTTTTTAGCCAGATCTAGCAGTAAGATTGTTTGAATGTCTCAGACAAAGTAATTGACAATATGTTCCTTAATGCAACAGCCCTGGAAGAGCCTTCAGTCTGTACTATGAGCCGCTCAAGTACCAAAAAAAATTACCTACCTTCAGGTCTGCAAGAAAAGGAAGCACTTAGAATCATAGAATCATAGAATAATTAGGGTGGGAAAGGACCTTAAGATCATCTAGTTCCAAGCCCCCTGCCATGAGCAGGGACACCACACACTAAACTATGTCGCCCAAGGCTCTGTCCAGCCTGGCCTTAAACGCCTCCAGGGTTGGAGCATTCACAACTTACTTACCTTCTAGATTTAAAAAATAGTGGGAATGTGCAACAAAAGAAACACAAAGAATATTCATTATACCAGTGGCAGTTAATGTTTTTGTTTCATTCTTCTCAGGCCTTAGTCATTGTCAGTTACAACTTTTCTAGATATTACGTTCAAGAAGTGCATCCTGAATTAGTTAAAGATGTGAATCTAAGCTTCACTGGTTAAACCATTTTGAATCCATGCATTTGATTTAATAAAATTTAGCAAAAAAAATTAACTTAATTTTGTAAATTAAGGCTACTTCACATACTATTTATTTTAAATTTAGTATGCTACTGTATTTTCTTCAAAACCAAACTATGGTCATCCTTACTACAACAAAGTAAGTTTGAGCTGTTTTTTCAAGTAATTGGTGTTTTAATTCATCAAGGATTATCTTAATAATGTAATTCTATAGTTTCTATGCTTCTGTTGTGCTTAACGCTTCAACTCATGCAAAGTAAAAAATACCTGGTTTTAAGACTTTGTAATGATATTCCCAGTATTTGATTTTAATTTCAGCTGCAGTAAATATGTCAACTTACCATATGTCAACCAAGTTACCATACAAACCTCATGGTTCATGTCCATTTTTAGTTTTCTCTTTCAGGGGGTTTATTCTAAGCCATCATAAAAGTGGTTTTACTGAGAACCTAATGGGTGGATCCCCATTCTTCACTCTGGTCCCTCAGATGGTTGGACACCCACTTGGAAATTTACAGAAAGCTCAGAAATAAGCTTCTGGGGTTCATCAGTCCAAGCAATCAAGCTTGTATTCTCTATGGTACTCATGCCACCCAGAGATCCAACACGGATGAAGCTGCAACACACAAACAAGTAAATTCACACAGGTCTACTGGACTCATGAAAACGAAGAAGCCAAGCCTCGAAAAAAGCTATTGCAATTGAATGTCACAATCCTAGCTAGGTCTTTTTTAAGTAAATGCTTAGTTAGGGTAATACAGAAAGACCCAAAAGTTTTGATGCAGCTCAATAAAAGACAAACACCACAAATAGGTGCTCATCCATTCCACAGCTCAGCCCATGAGGGCTGAGGGAGGGAATTGTCTGTATCCCCTATTTCTGTTTTGTTGTGATTGGATTCATGTATACAGATATGCTGATTTATTATTCTAAGTGTTTAAGTCTATGAAAACAAATCTTTCAACTTATTAAGTGTGGATAAAATCTTTTCTGTGGAAACGTGGAAAAATGTTATATGTGTTAGACCAGAGGCTAGGCTTTGCTTTTGAAAGACTGTTGAAAAATCCAGTTTCTAAGAATTTTTGAAAACTTATGCTAGTATATGCTGTCACACTTATGTAGTGTATTGTAAAACTGAAGTATTTGAATGGATCTGAATATGCTGAATAGAGAAAAAGTTTGTGGTGTAAAAAGATAACTCTGTACAATAGGAAGTAAGAGATAATGACTATACTTGAGGCTAGTGAAGATTCTGTATTCTAGGTTTATAATGATCAGATTAAAATTCTTAATTTCAGCTGTAGTCCTACTCTAACATTGCAGCCATAACACACAGCTGAGCTCAGATATGGTGAAATCAGAAATAATGAAACTACATGAGGTGAATTCCCTCAAATATTAAATTCACTTGAACATACTTTAACTTTCACTAGTCATTGGCTGAATTAACAGATTCACTACAGTCACAAGCAATTCATTGCACATAGACTCTTCTACACATGCATTGCTCCTTTGTCCAGGCATTTCACAATGTGCACAGGGAGAGTCACACATTTCCCCCTCCTCATTATTAAAATGTCTTCTGAGCATTTCCTCTTATTCTTAAATTTCAGCAACATAATATCTATTAGCGTTGGATTTTTGTAATGTAGTCAATCCAATTTAAAGATTAATCTTGTCTTCATGGATTTGAGAATGATCTTTTAATGTATACACAGCATAGTTAAAATAAGTGAACATGAAAAGCCATTGTTAAAAAGTTGAGAAAAGTCATTAAAATACATTCTCTGTTAGAGAAATTGCTGGATTGCTAAATTACTCTTTGAAGTGATGCTTCTATGATATTTTCTGAGAAGAACTGATAGGATGTTGGAAGTTATGCAGTTGTCCTGTAAATCAACAATGTTAAGTTTCTTACAATATCTTCCAACAACAGTTAGGCATATGCCATGGCATTATGATACAGGATGACACTGTATGAAAATAAGTATAAGCTGTTAGGCTACCCGATGGCATGAGAATGGTTTTCTTTATGTGCTTTAATGCAGCACAGCACTAAGTCTCTAAAGTTGTCTTCATTTCTTAAAATAACTTGTCAGAAAAGAGGAAGCTCACATAGCCATTGGTTGCAGTAGATGAGACCTTTAGTTAATTCTGGCTTTGAGCATGTGAGGTGAATATGATCAATTATTTTGTAGGCAGCTGTTTCTGCCCCTGTGCCTTCAAGCTCTACCCAGTTGGCTGAGATGTCAACAGAAACCCCAAGGGGTGTAATTTTTGAAATGGATCCAAAGCAGCTTGGCTTATGCTGTGTTTCATCTAAGTTTTATTTTTGATCATAATGACTTAGGTTAAAAATAGCTGGGATGTTTGTACTGTTCATGAAATAGCAAGTATTCTGGGTTTCTCACTATCAAAACTAGACAAACTAAGTATCTTTAGTCTGGCAGCTGTGTTCCTGTTGTCATTCTTGTGTGAACTGGTACTGCTGCAGAAGAAACTGCTAGTGATGCAGGAGAAAACCTTGCAACTTGCTCTACTATGCAATAAAACCTGGATTTCTTGACAAATTGATATACAGTAATCTTCAGAAGGTGGTCACCTCATAAATTAGGGTCATTTTTAATTGCATGTAATTGAAATACACTTCGGAAATAACTGTGGAAAGATTTTGGGGGCTGTGTTTGGTCTTTCTCTCCCCCTCTCTTCTTTTCCTTTCTTTAATTTTCTCTCTATCTTTTTCTTTCTTTTTTGTTTTTTGTTCATATCAGAATGAATTCCAGTTTAGTATTCAGTACACTCTATAATAAATACGTCATAAGGAAAAAACAAGTCTGTGGAAAATTCAGAAAAATGTAATTGGCAAGGAAAAAAACCTTTTTTTTTAAAAAAAAGAAAAGAAAAGAGGAAAGAGGAAAGTCTTCTAGCTGGCAAGACTGAGAAAAGTTTAATTAAAGTTATTTAATATTCATGTTCTGCTTTTTCCCAATCCTTTTGATTCCAAACTTGTTTTGATTTGTGCATAAAAAACTAAACATCAGAAATGAGAATATTCAAAGGATAATTTATATTTCTCTTACCTTTTAATTTATCCATCTTTTAAACAGAAGTAGATAGTAGTTATTTCAAAACTAAAATAGTGGTTTTAAATTCTTTGACTTCTTCAGAATAACAAAGTGGTTAGAAAGAACAAGTGCCATAGTGTTATTTTGCCTCTGCTGTCCTCCTGCAGTATTAGTAAAATTAAATATATACTAAAAAAATATATGTACTTAAATATATGCTTGTATTCAAAGTTACTAGATATGCAGTTTAGAAAGACTGGGAGAAATTCACAGGATTTTACTTGGTGTGGCTGCAAAATGCTAAAAAATTGCTTTACTCTATCATTTGGGGAGAGAAAAATAAGAAAATAGTCTAAGACACACTAAGCAACCATACCTGTATGAACAGATAATAAAAGCCTGGCAGAAATTTTGTAGAATCTAACACACAAGTTTAGCTGGAGTTATTCCATTTGCTTGGCTTCATTCTTCAGCTGTAACAAAACTGAGGGAGTTTAAGCTTTGCTCACAAATGGTAATAACAATTTAAGAGAATATTGAAGTTTTGGTATAGCTCTATGTTATTCTCTGTACTTCACAAATTAAAAGGAACAATGTGGCTCAGTCCTATTCATCTTACACTATAGATCCTTTAAAAAACAATCCAAGCATGGTGTCAATGTATTCTTTTTGTGAAGTATTTTTATTTTACTCCTTAATAACTCTGAAGTATTTATAGGAAGCCAAACAGAAAAGATGATAGCTGCAATAAAATTTGAAAGATTTTGGATGCCAAATACCAGTTCATAGGACACACAATTAAAAATAAAGCAGGACAGGTTATTCATTGGGAAGTTTAAATTTTAACAAAGTTTATTGATTTCTCAGACGGCTGGATTTCTTTTTTCTTTTTGTCCTCTCTGCAGAAATACATGGCCAAACATGAAAGAGGGGAGACTTATGTTTTATCTGACAGTTCTGCATCTACTCAAAGCCTGTGTTTCCCTCCATATAAGAAATGGTGTTGCTGTCCTTACAATGATACAGAGCAAACTCTGGTTTTCTATGTGTTATATAAAAAGCATTTCTAAAGGTGAGTGGCCCTTCCAGAAGAATGGACAGAAATCCTACAGACCCTGGAATATCCTAATTCACCTTCTTGTTAGAATAAGCTAGAAGAATGACTGTGTCAGAAACGTGGGTGCAATTCCTCAGAAGTCTTCCTCTGAGTGTTTCTTAACTTGTTCTTTTAGTAAAGTGTCATTGCCCATGGTAGGGGGTTGGAACTAGATGACCATTAAGGTCCTTTCCATCCCAAACCATTCTGTGATTCTGATTGTAGGTACAAAACCAATTGATCATTAACTGCCCCCTCTGAATATGACAATTCCTGACTTTTATAGTGCGTATTTATTGTGTACTAATTACAGATATAGATAGATAGATGGATAGATAGATAGATAGATAGATAGATAAAGTACTTGTTAAATTCCCTGAGGCTTCACCAGACAGGAGATACTTACGTTTGTCTTTGACACTTTTGATCAAAGGAGTCTCTGAGGAAAAGAGACTGGCAAAAATATCAGCAGGCTTAGGTTGAGACGAGACAAAAGAGACAACAAATGCCATTGCAAAGCTGGCTTAATTCCCATGACAACATTTGGAAGCTGTCAAGAAGACTTAATTGTTATTAGAGAAGAAAAAATAAATACTGAAGGTAATGAAGAAATCCAGGCTGAAGTGGGAATCATCTGGGAGGATTTTAGAATAAAGAGGTGAATTATAGTAGCAAAGAAAGGGTACTCTTTACTTGGTCAGAAGAAAAGGAGGTTGAGAATGAAGTCAGAAACGTAAGAAGAGGGGAACAAAAAGACAAGTATTTTTTCACATATTGCAGGGAAATGTTCACATATAGAAGTTCTTTCTTTTCAGTGAGACTTTTATAGAAAAATATATTTTTCTTGCAGAAATATTCAGCATTCCAGTCAATAACCTATCCCTTGCCCCAGAAAAAAACCACAACCTTGACACAATTTTGGTGAAAATAATTAAGATATTTTTGAACTTTTACCATATGGTAAATTATAAGATCTAAAATACCAGGTTGGAAGTTATCTCAAGGATCATCTGGGCCAACCTTTTTTGGCAAGAACATGGTCTAGAAAAGATGGCTCAGGACGCTCCAGCTGAATCTTAGAAGTGTCCACTGTTGGGGAATCCACCACTTCCCTGGGGAGATTATTCCCATGGCTGATTGTTCTCATTGTGAAAAATTTTCCTCTTGTGTCCAGTGGAAATCTCCTCAAGAGTAACTTCTGCCCATTATAGTGACCTTGAAGCAGTGGAGATCAGCATGCTAAGGGGAGTAACAGAAGAGAGGAGCAAGAATACTGAACCTGGACTTCAGACTGGTATCCTTAAGTGTATTCAGAAAACTTCCTGGTGGGATCCAGTGTGAGGACACTGTCTCAGTGCAAAAAAGAGGAGGTGGAAATGGGACAGGCTACAAAGGAAAAATTTAGAGACATTGCCTAGACAAGTAGGGATTGTGTTAGAAGAGCTAAACTCACTGAGATGGTCAGGCTGCATCCAGGGATGCTGAGAGAACTGACCAATGTCCTTGCAAGGCTGCTTTCTGCCATCTTTCAAAGGTAATGGAGATTGAGGGAGATTTCTGATGACTGAAGAGAAGCATTCATCTTCAGAAAAGATTAAAAAAGAGAAGCTGATGGACTGCAAGCCATTCAACCTGTTTGTCCCTGGGAAAATCATAAAGCAAGTCCTGTTGGAGCACATCTTTAGGTATATGAAGAAGAGGGTGACTGGGTTACTACCTGACCAGCTGAGTTGTCTCTGTGATAAAATGACTGGATTTACAGATGAGAAGTGAATGAGGAATGTAATTTATATGAATTTCAGAAAGGCTTTCAACGTTGTCTTCTACCATTTTCTGAGTGAACAACCAACAGGTAAAGAATCTAGTACAATGATCACGCTCAAAAGGTCGAAATTAATGGGTCATACTCAGAGGCTGGTAACACATAAGAGTGCCCAAGAGATCTAACCTGGGAACTGTTGTGTTTAATAACTTCATCAGTGCTCTGAAAAAGGCAGTGAGTGTACTCTCATCAGCTTTGGAGACAATACCAAATTGAGAAAATCAGACAGTATCTTGATAGCAGGGTTGCCATGCAAAAGGACAGGATGAAGGAATGGGCTGACAGAAAACTTAAGAATTTCAGCAGGGCCAAATACGAAGACCTGCACATGGAAAGGACGAACTCCATACAGTGACAGAGGCTGGGGACAGACTAGTTGGAGAGCAGCTCTGTGAAAAAAGGTCCTGGGTCTTGTCAGACAGCTAGCTGAAAATGAACCAACAGCATGTCCTGGCAGAAAATAAATCCAACAGCCTCCTGGGCTATATTAAAAGAAGCAGAGCTGGTAGATTAAGTGGAGGGGTTCTCCTCCGCCAATTAGACTGCATCTGGAGTACTGTGCTTAGTTTGGGCTCCCTGGTACAAGGTATACTTTGACAAACTATAGCAAGTTCATCAAGGAGCTACCAAGATAAGTGGGGGTTGGAGTATCTGCCGCCTGAGGAGAAACAAAGGGCTTGTTTAGTCTGGAGAAGAGAAGACTTCAAGGAGACTGAACAGCTGCCCCCCCAGTACCTCTGGGGAGGTTATAGAGAAGACAGAGCCAGGGTCTGCACAGTTGTTCATGGAAGGAAGATAAGAGGCAATGAGTGTAAGCTGAAATAAGGTTCATACTGAATATAAGGAGAATAATTTTCTGCAGAATCAGGGAGTGGAAGTTTGGTCGCAAGCAGGTTAATCAGAGAAGTTGCGTAGTCCCTGTCATTCCCTGGAGGTTTTCAAAACCCAACAGGATAAAATCCAGAATAACCTAGTCTGATCACAGAGACGTACTTGTTTTGAGCAGGAAGTTACACTAGAAATCTCCACAGGTGTCTTTCATCCTAAATTATCAGAAGAGCCTATCCTGTGATCCCATGATCTGCTTATGTGGCCAGGTGTGCATGAGCCTCCTACAAGGCCACTCTTCCTCTCCTTGAATACCCTAGTGGATCTGAACATCTTGTACGTTCTTTTTCAGGGCCTTTCTGTCCTGTGTATTTAATTAGAGTGTGTTTCTCTTCCACATATAGCTTGTCTTTTCTCTATAGGATTATCCTCTTTGATTTTTTTTCTTCTGCTGGCATATCAAGCCTGACACACAGAAGTCCCAAGAAAAACACATTGCTTCAGCAGTGGGGATTAATTACTGTTCCTAGCATCTTTAGTTCTTGCAGAATGTCTACTTTATCTTAACCTCTTAGTTGGGGCTGCTAGCAGTATGAAGTTCATAAAGATACGTAAAATGCTTGAAACATTAAAATATTACACTGGCCAAATATAACACAATGCCATAGTTTCTCTCTCTAATGGCTGACATTATCATTATGCACACCAGCTCCTGCAAAGATAACCTGATAAAGTGGGTGACCTGATTAAGCACTTCCTAATTGAACAGAGAGCTCCGTATTAGCAAGCCTTCCATTGTGCTTCTGCATGCTAGCGGAATGATCTAAAAAAAGCATGCAAAGAGGAAAGACCTGGAAAAACTTACCATAGAGCTGCGGAACTGTGTAACTCTACCTGAACCAAGAAGAATAGAAATACAATTTGTCATGTAAGCAAGAAGTTGGATTCACTTGCATATTGCAAAATCTTTTTCACTAATGGTTCCTTAGAGACCTTAATTATGCAGTAGTCAATGCTAAATACAAAATTTACTTAGGAAAGAGGGAGAAACTACTAATATCATTGAAAACAGGTAGAGAGATGGTATCAATTTATGTTGTGAGTGCACTAAGGCATTGCAGCAGAATTGCAGGAGCAATGCCATTCTATAAACATTGAGGCAGCTCATACCAATACTATATACACACACACAAAAAAAATCATATGACGCTAGCACAGAGATTTGTAAGGACTGTAACAGAAGTTACAGGTTAATAGGATGTCAGGGAAGCTAGACACCAACCTATCAGCACTTCCCAATAAGGCTCATGTTTTGGATCACTTGAAAAAAAAATCCTATGTGGTTATCCATCAGGGCCATAAGAGGCTGGGCAATTAGATACATACACAGAATCTGAATGTTAGAAATAACCCGGATAGTGTTCTTCATTTTTCGTATGTTATTTACTTGGCAGGAGGGCATGTAGAACAAAAGCAACACTTTAACAGGAGCAGCATAGGGAAAGCAGCTATCTAGGTGTCAAAGCATTTAAGTAGAATCAAAGAAATCTGTAATGCATGTTTCAGTTGAACTGTACCTGAAAATGCCAAAATCATCATAAAACAAGCCCTTGAATTCCATGTTCTACACATATCGTAGATTAATGCATAAACACTTAGGACCTCACTGTTTTTATTCTCATGTCATAGCATATTGCATAGTGGTAGAGTAGCCACATTCTTATAGACATCTAATTTTGATGCTCTGAGTTACTTTGATGCATGGACTTACATTCCTTCATTCATTAAGGAACTTAACATACTTAACACAGGTCCTCCAAACAGCATTTGTTAGAGACCTAGAGTAGATGATGTACACACTGCAGTGACTGTGTTTGCATGGAGGGACAGATGTTTCATTGACGCAGTCTCTACAGTCACTACATTCCAAAAACACGAAAATATAAAGTTGAACGCAAAGTCAACACACATTTTCCCCAAAATTATGCCATCACTCCTTCTTTTCTTGGGAAGGGATCACAGGTTCATAGACAAGGAGATATTTGTAGAACTTTCCAGCTGATGTTTCCTGACAGCGGATGAGGGGACCAGAAATATGTGTTCCACTTCAAGGAGCAGCTACCTCTCTTTGTAGGAAGAGCCATGCTTGGTTCTTTTTCCTACTATATTTAAATCATGGATAAGGATTATTCATTTTAAAACATCCTGTAAAAAAATGATGGTTGGGTGATCTGGTTGACGGAGAGTAAGTAAGTAGCATTGCTGAGGTAGTGTGGCCGAGCGGTCTAAGGCGCTGGATTAAGGTTCCAGTCTCTTGGGGGGCGTGGGTTCGAATCCCACCACTGCCATGAATGTTTTCTAGGATGACGTTAACGCTTGGTACTGAGCCTCATAGCCAAGAGGGCAAACACCATCGTGGGCGGTTTCAGTCAACAAAGGTGATTATCCTTGGTGGCCTCATTGCTCTTCACAGCTTCCTGAGGCAAAAAGGGAGTCTTCTCCTTGGTATACAGTGATAAGGATGGATTGGCAATGGTTCAGAGCCTGCCCGGGGGAGGTTTGGACATTAAGAAGCACTTCTTTACTGAGAGAATAAGTCAAACACGAGCTTTCTAGAGAGGTGGTCAATGCCCGTTGCCTGTCAGTGTTTAAAAGGCATTTAGGCAATGCCCTTAATAACATGCTTTAGCTTTTGTTCAGCCTGAAATAATCATGCAGGTGGACTGGATGTCCATTGTATGTTCCAATATAAATAGTCTATTCTAGTCTAATTTTGTTTTCATCTGTCTTCACAATCAAATGGATTAAGCTTTCTGACCAGATTGCATTTTCCATGGCGCACTACAGTTACATTACCCCAGTGAATCATTGGAGAGGCAGCTTGTTTTGGGAACTGAGACCATGAGGGGAAATGGAGATGGAAAGTAACTCAGATATGCTTTCCATAAGTCATTAGAATAGAAAGAGATTATTTTTTTCAGCTGGAGATATTATGGTGTTTGACTGATAAAAAAAATAGTGCCTCCCAAACCTCATCTCCTGCCCCTGCAAAGTCAGTTTTGTCTTTATCTGCTTTAATAAATTGTTCAGTGACCTCTGAGTAGTTCATGTAGTTAACACAATAAACAGAACTATGGTTTTGAGCATCATAGAGGTAAAGACAATTTTAGTTCTCCCTACTTTCCTTTCTCAAGAAAATAGCATTTTCTAGCTTTTTTCTGATTCATCTGTACTGTGTTTTGCTTCCTTGTTAGAGGCATTGTGAGTAAATTAACACTTAGTGCAGACACACCATTTAAAAATTTTATGATTACCTGCTTTATTTTGGGTGTGGTTCTACTCAACAATGCGGTAATAGGTGCTTCACAGTACTTCACACAGACATTCAGGAAATGCTGTCTGTAATGCAGCAGTACCCATACTGCAGTATGCTGAGTTTTGGTGTGCGTGTTCCGTGTCATGAAAGCTCATGAACAGGTTGTCCCATTCCTTTGGCACAGGTACCCTATAATGCATTGTGAGCAATGACAGAATATTAATATTTTGGATTTCTAACCCAAACAGATCACTAATCTTAACTCTTGGGCACTTATGACTTTACTGCATGCTAAAAGTAAGACAAGCGGGGGAAATTCTCTGCTGATAGATAAGTAACTGCTAAAATCAAAACCTTTTTAAGGTTCACAGGTGAAAGCAACAATAATCTGCAACAATAATAAATAAATAAATAAATCAATAAATAAAGCAACGGTTTAGTTTATTTTAATTGTTGACAGGCTGGATCAATGGGCTGTGGCCAAGGGTATGAGGTGCAACAAGGCAAAGTGACAGGTCCTGCATTTGGTCCATAACAACCTCATGCAATACTACAGGAGTGGGGAAGAGTGGCTGGAAAGCTGCTTGGTGGAAAAAGACCTGGGGGTGCTGACTGATGGCTGAACATGAGCCGGCTTGTGCCCAGGCAGCCAAGAAAGTTAATGTCATCCTGGCCTGCATCAGAAATAGTCTGCGTCAGAAATAGTGCAGCCAGCAGAGCCAGGCAGTGATCATCCCCTGTACTCAGCACTGGTGAGGCCGCACCTTGAATCCTGTATTCAGTTCTGGGCTGCTCACTACAGGAGAAACATTGAGGTGCTGGAGCTGGTCCAGAGAAGGGCAACAAAGACCTCAGCGGGGGGACCTTATCACTTTGTACAACTACCTGAAAGGAGGTTGTAGTGAGGTGGGGATGGTCTCTTCTCCCAAGTAACAAGTAATAGGATAAGAGGTAACAGGCTCAAGCAGCACCAGAGGAGGTTTAGATTGGATATTAGGAAAAGTTTCTTCACAGAGAGGGTGATCAGGCATTGGAACAGGCTGTCCAGGGAAGTGGTGGAATCACTGCCCCTGGAAGTGTTCAAATACCATGTAGATGAGGACCTCAGTGACACGGTTTAGTGGTGGTCTTGGCAGTCCTGGGGTAATGGTTGGAGTTGATCATTTTAAAGGTCTTTTTCAATCTAGCTAATTCTATGATTCTATGAGTACATAAAGGGTGAAAACTGTTGTTTTACTAATATTAGTATTTAACACTATGAATAGTTCACAGCATGCCCATCTGGGACTAACATCCTTAATGTTTAAATATCATTCAGCAGTTATGAAACTGTCTGAAAATGTTCTTCTCCTGCTGATTCTAAAAATGTATTCATTATTTGGCTCTTTTATTTGTAACTTTAGATATCGGTAGTACATCTCTACATTATGGCTTATTAGACCTGGAAATATTTGCTTGGAAAGTAGTTTCTCTTTGAACAGTGCTCATCAACTTCTTTGAGATTCATAAATTATTTGTTGTTTAAGTCTGAAATTTTCAAAATGGTATACATCTAGATCCCAGACTTTTACCAGCTCAGGATATATGGCATCCATCTCTTAACTAGGCTGAAATGAAGTTATGTTTCTAATTTCAATTTCTAAACATCATAGACCCATAAAATCAGATAAGAAAATTGTGATCACCTGTCCTGACTTTCTACGCAACTTTCCTGTGCTGATTTCAGTTTAAGTGAGAATATTTCTCATGGGAAAATAATTAGTCTTGATTTCATATTTTTAGTGATGAACTGCCAATTCAACTTCTGTAAACTTTTTCAGTAGTTAATTTCTCAACTTTAAATTATGCAAAATGTTTGTGGTTTCAATTTTCAGGCATTCAGTTATAATTTGCGTTAGTAGACTGAGAAATCTCTTATCACATAGTTGTTTCCTACAGCAGTAGCAGGAGAGAAATTCACAGAAGCCATCAGACAACTTAGCCTACAGACACAAATCCTCTCTCTATTTCTTCTGTTTTCACCAGATGCTTTCTCAGAGGTAGTTTCAGAACACGGCTAGGGCAACAGTCCAATATTTTTCCATTTATGACTGCATGATCCTAAAGTGATTAGCTTCGTGAATACTCCCACTCTCTTTTTCTCCAATATCACCAATAGTCTTAAGGCTTTTCTTTGAATCTTCTCCAACTTAACAACCTACTTCTTGAATTATGAATAACAGAACTGGACATATTATATTCATAGAAACTGAAATATTGCCAAATGCAAGAGCAGAATAAGTTAGGTATTTTAATCATTATTTTAATTTTTAAATTGACAGATTTTGGCCACATACTCTGCTCATATTTACCTAGTTATCCATTAATATCTTTGTCAAAGAGGCATTGTCTTTGAGTGGGGCTTTATCTCTACAGCCCAGCATTCTTTGCTCCAAGGTGTATGCCTTACTATTTTTCTGTGGTAAAATGTATGTTGTTTAGTTTTTAATTGTTTAAAAAGTAACATGGTGTCCATTCTGGGCATTATTTAGCATTCCTTGTTCATCTCCAGCTTTATTTATTTTATTCCAAGTCTTTCAAGATGTTAAATAATGTATGGCCAATTAAAAGCTAACCCTGTTGCACCTCAGTGAAAGCACAATCTGTTCTGATCACCTGCTTAAAATTATTGTTTGAATCCTGTGATATCATGTCATACCAACTGAATTAACTCCCAGAAATCAAGTAAACCACATCACTAGTGCTGTAGACTAACCCCAGAAGGAAGATTTTTAAAATTTTTTTATTAGTCTATGGGCTACCTCTGTAAAATATCCATAAAATGTATTGCGAGTTATTTAAGTCCATGACTTTGGACAGTGGTGATAGATCAAGAACTAGGAGGTGATAAGAAAAGACTAAGTTCAAGATTACTTAGATAAGTTAGATGACATCAGCTCATTTGAGTGTGACAATAGTAATGCCAAAGAAAAAGATCCTTGAGTACAAGTGACAGTAGTTGTGGGAACTAACCAAGTTAGGGCTTACCACTGTTTAAAGAAGCAAATTTAAGAATTTTTTTATTGACATTACCCATGAATTAACAGCAACTGCAAATAAGAGCTTTCACATTTATTTGACCTTTAGAATAAAACATCCTCAAATGAGTAGCTACATAGGTCAACATGGTAACAACTTCTGAACAGATGTTTACATCTCAATTATTTTATTTTGATTTAATTTTCTCCTGGAGAGCCTAGTAGAGGGCTTAATTAGTCTTGTAGAAAGCTAAAGAGTATTTTTTCTTTTGTGGATAGAAGTTGTGGATAAAACTTTGTAATGGAAAGTTTTCAAATTCCAAAGTAGATCAGGAAGAGTTTCAGTGTAGTAGTATCCATTCAAACTCTTATAAGTGACATTATTGTGTGTAAGTATCAGCTATATAAAGCAGCTTTCTGATCCACAGCTGTCAAGGGACCAACAGTAGGGGATTTTATTTTCAGAAGCTATATTATTGATACAACTGATTTTAGAAGAGCTTTCACAGGTTGGCAAAAGGCAGACCATACTTAACAGAATATTGTCACTAGCATTCATAGAAATCATACAATATTTTTTGATAAATTCTTTTTAAAAACTTTTAGACAAAGATTCCTGAGCTGATGTAACATGGTTTCTTTCAAGTACTGCACCAGCAACATTAGCCTTTGTCCACAGCATTGTCTTTTTCCCTTTATTTCCTCCATGACTACCTCACTGCAATAGCACCACGTCCTTCTCATTGTCCTTCTTTTCATCCAGTGCCTCCAGTGTTCCAGAATACATTGTTCTTGCGGGTCTGCACACTTTGCCAGATTTATAGTGATATCCACTTCTAAAGGTTAGCCACCTTTCAGCATGTATAATGTTATGTTCAAAATCTTGTTATTGGGGAAAGAGGAAGCAAACCTTATATATAAATAAAGCCGTGAACTTATCATACACATTACAGAAATCTTAACTGTCTAACCATTATTAATCTAGACCTAATCATTAAAGAAAGAGTAATAATGAAGTTAAAATTGTTATACACACACTTGGTTTCTACCCCTATTCCTGGTGTTATGCTCAGCCTTTCCCTTTTCCTCTGGGTCCTGATATTGGTGGGTTTAGTCTACTAGGCGTGCTGGTTGGGGGGTGTTATGGAAAGTGTTATTGCCAAAACTAGTGTGATGTTGATGGTTTCTTCTGAGTTATTTTTATATGTTTGTTTAAATGTTTTTACATCTTTCTCTTTATTCATTGGTTATCAATTGGCTCTACATTGCAACCAAACTTACTACATATGGTGCTTTTTCTGTATGCTTGATACCATACCTTTTTATTCCTTGTAGCCCCTGACATCAGTTTTGTCCACCTTTAGGTTTGCATTTCTATAACTGATTGTTGGTCAGCTGGTTACAGCTGTGAGGTCCCCAGTGCCAAGTCTGTGCTCCATCTCTTACCATCTGTCTGGGTTTCAGCTAGGATAGACTTAATTTTAGTCCATCCTGGTCCTGCACTCCCTTATGTCAAATCCTATCTCCAGCTTTCAGACTGCTGCACTTGTATCAGTTCTCTATGTTACAAAGAATAATTACTTATTACTGCTATTGATATAAAACTATGCTTGTACCACACAAAGATAAAAGAGTTAAGAAGAAAACATGTCATGCCAGATCTAAGTCTGAGAGAGGTAGGGCTGCAGCAGCCCCATGCCCCCATGTCTAATATGTAAGGAGCCCGAAAATGTATTTCCACTAGGCACATGCACACTGAGCAAAGGTATACACCACATATATGTGTGTCTGGCCACACAGATAACAAACACAAACACATAACACTCATACAAACATAGGTAACAGCAGTGGCCCCAACTTGTTCCCCTCTCTGGCTGAGAAGGATAGAAACATGTTAGTGGGAATACATATAATATCTACATATACACATACAGTGTGAATCCCTCCAGCAGCTGGCCTCATATACTCAGCTGTCGTGGTTCAAGCCCAGCCAGCAAGCTGGAACCATGCAGCCACTCGCTCACTCCCCCACTTCTTCCTCCCCCTGCTCCCCTGTCCAGTTGCTGTCCCTGGATCCCAGTCTCTCCAATTGCTGGCAACTGGACATACAAACACACAAGGCCACAGCCACGTTCCAGCTGATGGTACAAATCATCACTCACACAGACACATACACAGAGGTGCCCATGACTCCCTGGTCCCATAGCCAGCCCCTCTGTGCTCTTGCTCTTGGATACACTGGCACTCTCACATCCAGAGTTGGCCCCCAGACACCCACATAAGCCCTTGATCCCCAGCCACTTTCTGCTGCTTATTGAGCTTGATCTTCACTGGTGATCACACACTTCCTTGGACAACCACACTCAATACAGTCACTGTCACCACAGACCCCATACATGCACATGCACATGCACATGCACATGCACATGCACATGCACATGCACATGCACATGGAGTAAAGAGCCCCTTACTGGAAAATAATCAAAGGAATTTAATAAGGAGACAGGACAGACTGCAGCGATCAGGCACAGGACATAACCAGACAAGCATAGTGACCAGCCTCTACTTACATGTAAATGGACTTTTCTATTCCCTCATCCATCTATCTCCCATACTTGTTTTTTCCCAAATTGCCTAAACCCTCCCCTTTTCCCACCTTTGGTTCCTCCCCTAAACATGCCTTAATACATCCTGTGCAATTTCAGCATGTTTTTTCCCTGCCTCCCGTACTGTGTCCCATGCCTCTTGCCAGGAGCTCCCCTTTAGTTCAAAAGGCGACATTGAGATCTGGTCCCACTGACTCATAGAGATGGGTTTTGCACCTGGACAATGTGGCTAAAGCTCTGCTAGGACAGTCCTTGGAAGGTCCCAGATGGGATGTCCTTCCCTCTGAGTCCTTAGATTGGGTTTCTCGTCTGATTTCCCCACTGTTCTCCTATTCTTTGGGGTGGTAGACATGGGCTTTTGATGGGCTGATGGCTTTCTGGCCATGGGTCTGGGAAGAGCCAATAGTGGTCCCCTCATCTGCCATTGTGCCTCTTTGTTTTGGAAGAAACCAGATGAGCTCAGCAGCGATCAGATGAGTTCGGTGGAGTCATCAGCAGGCAACAACCCAAACAAACCTGTGATTCTTTGTGGGTGTGCAGATGAGCTTTTATGACGTAACCAAAAAAAAAAAAAAAAGTGCAACCATAGACACCTGATCAATTAGAGAAATTGCCATCATAGCTAAACCAAGTGAAACAAAGCTGCAGGTAGGTCAAGAAAAGTTCAGACACAGCAAGCTTGCCAGGTCTCAGTCCTGAGATCTTACAAACTCCAGTGAGTGTACAAAGCTTACAGCCTGCTACTATCAATGCCTTTTCTGTGTTACAGGGCTACCTGGTTACTGCTGGCAGATAGCTGGTATACTAGGTGACACTTTGGAGTCATTTGCTTTAGGCCACAGGAGACTTGGGGGCACAGTTGAAAGCTGTGCTGCCATATATTCAAGAATACTTGAACTAGCTGAGCTAAAGCTGGCTCAAGCATGTATGAAAAAACTGAGGTAAAATTATATGCCTCAGTTGCTGGTTGGATGCCAATTTATGAAAAAGAAATAACTAATATATCCTGTTTGATTCTATTAAATATCTGCATGTTACCTTGAAAATACAGAGAACAGGTAATCTACCAGAGTAAACTGGCAGAACTGAACTGGAGTCACCTTTCCATTAACAGTGTCAATAAAATCAATGAAGCTGTGCCAAGTTTGGCCAGTAGGCAACCTGATTTGAGATGCTAAAATATACAATGTATCAATTAACAAATAATCACCTTATTTAATAATGTTGAATGGAAAAGTTGCTTCCAGCCACTGGACAATACCTTGAATAAATTAGAAATAGGTCATACTCTATTACTGCAATAACATACACATTAATTATTAAATATGGCACTTTGAAGTTTATCTTCTATTTGAATCCTTCCATTTAAAAGCATTTCTGGAAAGAATCACTTAAAGAAAAGGGAATAAGAGGGACATAAATGACAGAATTCTCTTTGATTCATTTGCTGCCTAAGAAGATTATAGATCCTTTTGTGGTGCAGTTTTTTTATCTGTAACTTGTTTATATATAAAATAAATACATACCTTTTCCAGTTAAGTCTTTTTCTTAGTTTTCTACCTGTTTTCCTTTGCAAACCTCTGAACCTATCAAGCAACTTACTTAAACCCAAGTAGAAAGAGGGTCTCAGGTCTCAAAAATAGTGAATTCTTAGAATGTTGGTGAACTTTGGTATTTGGAAACACCTGATATGTGCTACAAACATTTTGAAGACTGAAGCGTAAATGCATTACTGGATGTTGTGAAAGCCATGTGGAATTCACATTTATAAATGTCAGTGATAAGCAAGAAAAAAAAAAAGGTTAGAACTTGTAATCTTTCCTTTGATGCTAAGGTCAGTCAGCCATAATGCACAAATGGGTAAAAAACTGAGTTTTTCTGTTGAGATGTTTATGGAACTTCTACTCCATACTGAACTAAGTCTGTGTACGTGTTCATTTTTGACTTCATAATGTGAAACTTCCTTGAGTAGAGATTGAATTCCCTGTGATGTGTTATTCACATATGAGTTTACCAGCCTTCCAGATTAAGACCAGTTTTCATTCTGCCTTGCCTCAGCGATTGTTTTATGCCATACAATAGCTTCTGTAAAAGTAATCAATCCTGAATCTCCCACAGCCTTGCTGAAACTGATGATCCACTTAGTTTCCTTGTAGTAGGACCTCAATAGCATCACCTTCATTTTGAAAGACCTACAACATTGTGAATAATGATTTGAAGGATGCAATCCTTTTAGTCCTAAGACAAAAAGTGTGGCTTCTGTGGGATATCAAGATCTGAGATATACTTGTATCTTGAATCCCACCCTGGCTTTTGTATCTTAATGCTTAATTAAGCTTAATGCATAGCTTAATGCTATACCATCATAAACACTTCTCAGTCACAGTCAGGGGCAGTTTCTTTTACTCATACTTGGCTCTCCATCTCATGACAATGAGATGTATCTGGGGAATTTTGCCACTGATTTCAAAAGGGACAGCATTTCTACAGGGTGTGGTGAATAGAAATTTATTAACCCAGGTTTCTGACTTTGTAAGGGGAGTGAGAAGCAATAAATTGATTATGAAGAAGGAAAATCAACTCTATTTTTCTGTTCCATATGCAGAAAAATATATTTCATTCTACCTTGCAGTAAAAAGGTGGGGAGAAGTTAGAGGGAAGATTTTTTCCTTTGTACCTCCTGGGAAAGTTCAATTATTCATTGCCCCTTGGAATATAAAATTGTAACTAAGCATAAGGGATCTGAGCAGGAAAATCTAAGAATCATTTACACTTTTTTGGAATGGAAAAGTCCCAGTGTCCATTTATGAGCGGCAGTGATGTTCTCAAACATCATTAATCACTACAGATGGCTACGAACACATTAAATCTTTTAAGCACCTGTTTGCTTGTCAAATGCCCACATGGTAAGCTACCCTCTGGTTCATGTAAGTACATTAGTTTTAGAACATATAATTAGCTTACAATAACTGTACTTGTACTAATACCAGTCCCCTGAAAGAAAGAAGTGGATCCTGTTGAGTAATGGGGGTGGCTGCAACTTAAAAACAAAGCTTCTAGACTGAGAAAAAGGGCTGGATGACTCAACATAAAATGTTTGTCTTATTTCTGGTAAGCCTGCTTCAATTCTGCAGTGAACATCTGAGTGAAATAGCTTGATTTTCATTGCCATCAATCACAAAAGAACACCACCACACACAATTTAGCACAATTAGTCTTTTCTAAAGAGAGTTTCAGGATGGAAATAACATAAAGACCAAATTATTTCTCACTTGGATGGGTTGCACTGTATTTGAGGATGTGGTGTTCAACAGACGCTTTAATATGAAGCTCTCTGTCGGAGCACACGTTAGAGTGCTCACTTTGCCAGAAGTATTTAGAGGCAATACCATTTATTCCCCCTGTTTGGGATGATAGGGTTTCATTCTGTCCTTCAGAATGCTTAAATTAATTAAACAAAGAAAGAAAGATATGATCAGGTAAGTTTACCCAATATGTGATGAGAGGGTTATTTCATTGGGAGATTTCCATGTCCTATACGCTAGCTTCATAATAAAGGTGCAGGATAATTCTTAACCTGTGTAAATCAATATAATTTTGCTAGAGCTATGACTATTTCTACCATCTCTGGAGAAGCCTGCAATTTTCTCATAAACTGCCCTAAATCCAGATCTAGTCTGAAGGACTTTGTTCTGATGGCATACTACAGAAAGAATGCCATGTGAGAGATGAAATGTCATAGTCATAGAATTGTAGAATGGTTTGGGTTGGAAGGGACTCTAAAGATCACTTAGTTCCAATCCCCTGCCACAGGCAGGGACACCTTCCACTAGACCAGGTTGCTCGAAGCCCCGTCCAACCTGGCCTTTAACCCTTCCAGGGATGGGGAAATACTGATCAGCCTTTTTACATAAATACTTTCCTAATTCCCTATCTCTGTGTACTGTCACTGTTCATACTTGTACATAACCCTACCAGATAAAATACTCTGAAACTTAAATATTATTGTAGAACTAGAATAATGTTACAGTATCATGTGGTAAACTAGAAATGCAGTTACTTCAAAACTTATCTGCCATAGCCATACTGTAAAAGCAACCCAAGCCAAACTATATTTATAAGCCTTGAATTAAGTTTGATTAACTAAAAAATCTGGAAAATTCTGCCATAAAGTTTTGCTCTATTTTCTGAAATAGCTTTTCATGTCACAAGATTAAAAAATCTGAAAACTGAGATACAGTCAGAATGCTGTACACTCATTTTGCTGAAGTTAATCAGCAGAAATTTTAACAATGGTTGCAAACCACAGAAATATTTCAATGGCAGTATATATCTTCCCATCCTTGTCCTTATTTATCTGGACACTGACTGCTCCCATTTCATCTGGAATACAATCTGGACTGATTGTCCAGATACCAGTTTGTTTTAAAGGACATGTCATAGAAGGTGAATTGTAACAAATCTGTAATGTTTACTACAGGTTTATTGGGTGGAATGTGTTTCTTTTCAATCTGGTACTGCCTGAAAGATTTTGCCTAAAGATCTTAGAAGTTTCTCAAAGTTCTACAAGTAGCTGACTAAATTATGTGCTGCTGAGGAGAATGTGTAAAGGAATAGATTGAAATAAGAGATTTCTGGTGAATTAAAACTAGTTTTAACCACACCTCAAAAAGGACTAAACTGTGTGGGAATACAAAAAATATCAACACCCTGAACCTAAGACATTCCTATTTTAACCCTTCAAATTTTAGGTCCTAAACACCTAAGTTGTTAAGAGAGTTTTTAAGCTCAGAGCATAGAAAAAATATAATTTATAAAGTCAAAGGGAGAGTGGGTGGAAGCTTGTTCCTTTATATACTCTCCAGTCTTCTCTAGGAATTCAACATAAAAAAGCACATTCCTTTATATCCTTCACTGTCTTCAGACAGAATAAAATTTTAGGATTTGATCTGCAACTTACCCATTGACCCTAGTAAATCAAAGGCTATGCCTTAGAGGTAATGCTTGTTCCCAAAAATCCATGGCAAAAATTTTTGTTTAATTACAGGTGTACCATAGTTTGACTTCGAAAAGTACTTGCAAGTGAAAGGAAAGCTGTCTTCTCAACCCCTTAAACTGGTGTCAGTTCAAGTAATGGGCCAGTTAATTAACTATTGGGTGTGATTTACAGGCCTTCTCCTGAGGTAAACAGGATTAAATATACCACTTAATTGCCTAGTATGGATTGACAGAGTTTATTGGTAAACCTAGCCCAAAGTTTCCACAAAATTTCTTGAAGAGCATTTCCATTGGAGGAACATCAGCAGGTACAGAGAAGGAACAAATGGGACATGTGTTTCTCTTTATTAAAAAAATATAAAAATCAAAATTACGAAATGTAACAACTCATCTAAATTTTAGTAAGATTTTGTTAAGAAGGGAGGACTGGCATTTAAAAGCCTTATAACCTGGTTGGAGAATTTTATAGAGCAAAAAGAATATTAACTACCAAAATGAGACACCAGAATTATCAGCAATATCGTATAAAATTTATAAGTCTTCTTCACCTTAAGCCACTTCAAAATGCAGTATTTTTCCTTTATTATGCAAGGCTTTGAGTGCTACCTGCTCATCCCAGCTCCAAAATGCATAATTACATTTGAAAAATTAGTTTCTTCCTGGATTGATAATAGCATATCAAAATTCAGTGAATGCCCCCAAATTTGTCATGAACCATGTGTTCTTATTTATTTATATCTCAGTAGGCATTATATTTAACTCTTAATGAGACTTTTCTGAGTTAGAGTTGAACTGCTTCTGTTATGGTATGGTTTTGATATGGCAAAGATCTCGGGCAATCCACTGTGGGCAAGTGCATGCTGCTGTGTCAGTCTGTTAGAAAGACATTACCTACACAAGTGCTTTCATTGCCATGAGATATAAGAGGGAATTTGAGAAAACTAGGTCGAAGTATTTGCCTTTCTGGTGAGATGAACCTAAGGGCTCTTCTCAGCATCATATATCCTGTAGTTCCTCTGCTCTGCCTATAGTAGTCTGGCTGAGGGTTGCTGCTTTTTCCAGGTCTCTAAGCTCACATTCATCAGTTCCAAGACTGTGGTTTTTACATTACTTACTATAGCATTTCTTTTTCCAGTTGCATCTTCCTTCAGCCAATTCATGTCACCTTCCTGGTGTTTTCAAGTAATTCTGCAATTATATTATTTAAGGCTCACTTTCCACCAAATTGAAAATGAGAAAAAACACTCCTATTTACATTCTTCAGGCTGACTTTGCAGCCATTAGGGCTGGACACTCTTAATATTTTTATTAACATCTTAAATTCTAGAGGATATGAAAAAATTTGCATGAAGATCCTATTGCGTTAACAATAAAATTAATACAGTAATCACAAAGGCATTGTCTTGTAATATACATCATTTTAAGTCATAGAATTAAGCTTTTCAGTTGAACAGGCTTCTTCAGAATTTGAGTTTTTATTAACACACCCACATAGAATCATAGAATAGAATCATAGAATAGGGTTGGAAAGGACCTTAAGATCATCTAGTTCCAACCTCTCTGCCATGAGCAGAGGCACCTCACACTAAACTATGTCGCCCAAGGCTCTGTTCAACCTGGCCTTGAACACCGCCAGGGCTGGAACATTCACAACTTCCTTGGGCAACCCATACCAGTGCCTCACCATCCTCACTGGGAAGAACTTCTTCCTTATATCTAGTCTAAAATTCCCCTGTTTAAGTTTGGTGCCATTATCCCTTGTCCTACCACTACAGTCT
>NW_009912395.1:0-1916 GCF_000696875.1 Nestor notabilis
CTATGGGGCTGGGGGGGGTCCCACTGTGGGTCCAGCCATGGGTCAGGGGTGTCACTGTGGGTCCCTCTATGGGTCTGTGGGTCCCATCAAGGGTCTGTGGGTCTGGCTGAGGCACAGGGGTCTCCCTGTGGGTCCCGCCATGGGTCTGTGGGTCCCACCATGGGTCTGGGGTCCCTCTGTGGGTCCCACCATGGGTCTGGGGTCCCGCAGGTGACGCTGGTGCTGCTGCTGGTGACGCTGCACAAGATGCTCCGGCCCTCGGCAGCGCTCAAACCCGACTCCAGCCGCCTGGAGAGCATCAAGTGAGGGGGAATGGGATGGGCCTGGAATGGGGCTTGGAATGGGGCCTGGAATGGGGCTTGGAATGGGGCTTGGAATGGGGCTGGAATGGGCTTGGAATGGGGATCTGAAATGGGACTTGGAGTGGGTTATGGAATGGGATCTGGAATGGGACTTGGAATGGAACCTGAAATGGACCTGAAATGGGACCTGGAATGGGTTATGGAATGGGATCTGGAAGGGGACTTGGAATGGGTTATGGAATGGGACCTGGAAGGGGACTTGGAATGGGCTTGGAATGGGACTTGGAATCAGTTATGGAATGGGATCTGGAATGGGACCTGGAATGGGTTATGGAATGGGATCTGAAATGGGACTTGGAGTGGGTTATGGAATGGGATCTGGAATGGGACTTGGAATGGAACCTGAAATGGACCTGAAATGGGACCTGGAATGGGTTATGGAATGGGATCTGGAAGGGGACTTGGAATGGGTTATGGAATGGGACCTGGAAGGGGACTTGGAATGGGCTTGGAATGGGACTTGGAATCAGTTATGGAATGGGATCTGGAATGGGACCTGGAATGGGTTATGGAATGGGATCTGGAATGGGACTTGGAATGGGCTTGGAATGGGACTTGGAATCAGTTATGGAATGGGATCTGGAATGGGACTTGGAGTGGGTTATGGAATGGGATCTGGAATGGACTTGGAGTGGGTTATGGAATGGGATCTGGAGTGGGTTATGGAATGGAACCTGGAATGGGACTTGGAATGGGATCTGGAATCGGACTTGGAGTGGGTTATGGAATGGGACCTGGAATGGGACTTGGAATGGGTTATGGAATAGGACCTGGAATGGGACTTGGAATGGGTTATGGAATGGGATCTGGGATGGTATCTGGAATGGGACTTGGAATGGGACTTGGAATGGAATTTGGAATATGACCTGGAATGGGATCTAGAATGGGGCCTGGAATGAGTTATGGAATGGGGCCTGAAATAGGACCTGGAATGAGGCCTGGAATGGGTTATGGAATGGGACTTGGAATGGGACCTGGAATGGGACCTGGAATGAGAACTGGAATAGAACCTGGAATGGGGCCTGGAATAGGACTTGGAATGGGCCTGGAATGGGACTTGGAATGGGTTATACAATGGGATCTGGAATGGGACTTGGAGTGGGACCTGAAATGGGACTTGGAATGGGTTATGGAATGGTATCTGGAATGGGATCTGGAATGGGAACTGGAATGGGAACTGGAATAGGACTGTGGAATGGGATCTGGAATGGGAACTGGAATGGGTTATACAATGGGATCTGGAATGGGACTTGGAGTGGGACCTGAAATGGGACTTGGAATGGGTTATGGAATGGTATCTGGAATGGGATCTGGAATGGGAACTGGAATGGGGCCAGGAACGGGAACTGGGATGGGGCCAGGAATGGGACCTGGAATAGGACTATGGAATGGGATCTGGAATGGGGCCAGGAACGGGACCTGGAGCGGGACCCCGCGCCCTGCAGGTCCTGGGCGCTGGGCGCCATCGCGCTGCTGCTGCTCCTGGGGCTCACTTGGGCCTTCGGGCTCCTGTTCGTGACGCGCGAGTCGGTGCTGACGGCGTCGCTGTTCACC
>NW_009912396.1:0-62489 GCF_000696875.1 Nestor notabilis
GGCTGGGCTTGAACCACGACACTGGAGCACATGCAGCTTTGAGAAGTGGAAGCGGTACATTTCATAGAGGCAAAGATGCTCTAAAGTGATGAACTTCAATTGCAGTGCAATTTGCTGGGTAAATAAAATTTTCTGTATCTATAAGTAAATGCAGTTTATAAGCTGCTCTGCAGAACTTCAAATTTTGTTTCATCTATTTTCCAAAACCTCTGAAAAGCATGGTTATATCACATGTAGGTTATCTATATCTTATATGTTCCTGGAGCATAGAAAATCAGGATCACATGAGACTTTTTGAATACCACCAATGTAAACAATACCTTGCCTGTAAAAGAAAACCTATTTAGAAGAGAAGGTGGAAGGAAAGTATGTCACGTATTTGCACACATATTAAAAAAGAGTGCTTGCAGAGTTAATTTTAGGTCTGCTGTATAAGTCTTATGAGTATCTTCCTAAGCAACACAGTAAACAATATTGGGGGTTAGGAATGCAAGAGTCATCTATAGAATTCAACCTTACTAACTCCTTTCATGTCTTTATTGCATTCAGGCATCATTGGCCTCAATTGCCATGGAAAATGAAGGACACTATACATAAGCTTTCTTGTGCCTTCTGAATTGTTATAACCTCTCAGATGTCTCTAGAGATAAGAGAATTTCCTGTGATTCAAACTTTCAGAATAAAAATTCAGATAAGAAACATAGGAAGTAATAAAGCAGATTCATCACTGGGGTAACTCTACTGACTTTGGGGGAAGGCTAGCAAGGGCAATTTTGGCCTATCCTATTAAAACAGTGGCCTAAGTGTTCCTAGTGTGTAATTCAGGCACCATTTATTAAAGTTCAAAGAACTAATAACTTCAAGAACTTTAATATAAATGCTAGTACAATTACTATTTAATCCTTTTTAATGTATTTCAGTTTCATTAATTTGAAAGCCTGATGCTATCAGAAACCTACCTACTATTGGTTCCCAAAGTAGTTTCTTTTGCCAGCTGAGATTGCAGTGTCACTATCTAACACCTCCTCATTCACCAACTCTATTGTTCTGCTTCAGCTTAAGCTTTCCCAGTTAATATCAGTATGATATAATTGTGCCATAGGTGACAAATACATTATTCCCTCTTGTTATACTGAACTTCCTGTCTTAATTACCAAAGTCATTTTTCCTTCACATCCCACGTGCTCATTACTCATTTTCAATTATGATACAGATTTCTCTCAGACTTTAATTACTTCTTGTGCTTAAAAGGATAAATTAATTTTCTTATTAACCCTTTGACATCTCATTAAGGTCACTGAATAGGACAATTCTGCTTTCTTGTGGCATGCCATCAAGATTATGTCAGTTTGCAAAAATACTAGGAGGCTTAGAAGGAATTTTGCCACAAACATTGTTAGTAGTTGCCGGTGCGCCATCAGTACCTGTGTCATATCATATTTTTTGCCTTCACATAACTGCCTTTTAAACTAGAACTGTGTCTATCCTTGTGTGACATGAATGAAATATTTGCTTCCAACATTGGTGCTATTGGTTTTACTTTGTTCATAATGCTCACATTCTCTTTGTCTTTTGAAAATGTTCATAGGGATAGGAGAGATCACAAAGGATTCCATTTGCATAGCTTGGACCAACCTTTGGCAGGATGAGTGCCAGACAGAATGAGAATTCAAGGTTTCCCTCTTACCTGAATACTGTAGCACTGGCTTGTTTATGGACAGTGGAAATAATATGCTTTAAAAGGCTTTAAAGAGAAATCACATTCCAACTCCTCACTTGCTCTTGGTACATAAAGCTCTGCACTGCATTAGGCCATTTTATTCACATAGATTTGATATTACTATTTGTAAACCATTAAATTTTTCTCATTGAAACAGATACTAAAGTTGCTGAATGCTTTGGACAGGAGGAGTTGTTGATTTCTTCAATATTCCTAGTGCTATTCTCTCCTTGCTCCTCTGGCCCTTCCAGTTTCTCCACAGTTTACAGCTTTGTCTTTAAGCTATAAGCTCCATGTGTTTGTGGGCCCCAGCTTCTGTTTTCTGCTTTCTTGCTTTCCCAAGACCTCTGAATCAAGGTAGCATATCATGATAGTTGCTGATTCATCAAAGTTGTCTGTGGGTCACTGACACTTAGAGAAGTGTCAAAATAGCTAAGAAAAAAATGTTAACTCCTGATGCAAAAGAGAATCATGAAATGAAAAACTTACAACAATTAAAATCTAGTTACTTTATTAAGACATCAAAAAACTAGAAACAGAAAATTTTTCATGTACCTGGATGATTTTGGTGCCTAGAGACGAATGCATGTTTTTATGCGTACCAGATCTCTACTCACTGGAGATTCTCACATCTAATTTTAAGAATGAGCTGTCCCATATACAAGTCACATACTGGGTCTGCTGAATGCTATTAAGCATCATAAAGATAAACGCTGATTAAAATGAGCAGATTTGGGACTAGAATGGGATGAAATATGCATGGACAAATTGTTTCATAGATTAAAATTTATTTTGTAACTGTCCTACAAAAACATCTGGCCTCAATTGGGGAAAGAAAAAGATTATTTTGACTTTTTTTGTCAAACAAACAGCTGTAGTTTCAGAATAAAAGTTTATTTTTCTAGTATTATTTCTTTGTCTGTGTATACACAAAAGACGTATTCAGGACAACAGGAATCATCACACCTTTTTTGTGTTCTCAAAAACAATCTGCACCTTGATTCCTCTGATAGCTATAACTTGACCACTTTACTGACCAATTTATAACCTGAAGAAATAATTTTTTTTTGTTTTTTAATCAAAGGGTGAAAATAATGTTTGAAAAGAAATACAAGCTTCCCCCTTGCCCCAGGAAAGAATTATAGGAAGGAAAGTTTAAGACACTCATGTCAATTCCATTTCAGTCAAAAAAAATATACAAATTTCTGTTGAATTTAAAGAAACTAATCTAGCTTTTTACTGTAGAGGACTGAGATGCCTTCTTTTATTAACAAAGATATCAATAAAAATCTCGGGCAGGTCTTGAAATAATTACGATATTTGCAATAGTCAATGCAGAAACATCTACAGAGCTGATATTTCTGAAAATATATTGAGGTGATTTAGTGATGCCAAGCTTACAAGACTACTCAGGGAATCTGTTACTTGATTTTGATGGTAGGTGCAAAGAGGTTGGTATATGGGTGCTGAACACACAGTCAATTATTCCCATCAAACTCTGAAACATAGATTACGAGAATTTTTTCCTAACAGCACAATAGCCACGTGGAGAAAATCTAACTGAGACATTTCAGTAACAAAATCTGGGATTCCGTCACTGATTTTGTCTTTAGAACAGACATTGAGGGAAAGACTGATAAAGATATGCTATACACAGATGAATGGGATAAAATGGAAGAGAGCTTTACCAAAGATAGGCTGTGCCGTACTATTCTGTTATCTTAATTTCATTAGTGACTAAATGAAAGTGATCTAAAGTAGGCAAACTTAAAAAAAAAACAAAACAAAAAAAAACAAAACAAAAAAACAAAAAACAACAAAAAATGCCCCACTCAGTGGATCTGTGCTAACTAACTGTGTTAACTAATGAAAAATCATTAGTTAAGCAGTTTTGTTCATCAGAATACTATTATAATGAGTAAAATCTGGGAAAAATGTTGACAAAGGACTGTGTTAAATAATGGAAGTTTCTCTAGGAAAGGAAAGTTTTAATTCATATTTTCCATAATGAACCTGGCAAAAGAAGAAGAAAGGAACAAGGGATATTACTGATGTTTTCAGAGGATGTGGGCAGTGCCAGGGAAAAGGAGATTCAGAATATTACACAGGAGATGAGCTGGAGGACTAGAGTTAAAGGAATGAATGTATCTATGATAGAACAAATTGCACTTGAGGACCAATAGAAAGAAAATTACTGTGGCAAAATAACTGTTGCTGTTACATTGTCCTCTTATATATATTGTTACCAGTTGCTGTGTTTTGAATAATACAAAACTGTAAGCTCTATATCTCAGACTAGCTCTTGCAGCTTTGAGGTTTGAACCCCAGTTTGCAGTTTGTAAAAGCTAGTCATACTGTTTAATAATTAAAAATAAGACTATAATCCTTTTTAGAACAAAATATATGAGACTGATTACTGTGGCTTGGATTTTGCATACATTTTACAATTATTTTCATGAAACTGCAAAATAATGCATTTAAAACAACACAATTTGTTTTCCTGCTGCTTCAAAAACATTGTCTAGTTTAGAGGTCCAAAAATCTAATCAATCTGTTATATATTGCTAGTACAGCTTTTATCATGCAGATAATCCATTAGATCTATACAACCCCACATTTTTTTGGCATATTAAATACAGTCTAAAGGTATGTATGGTGATATTGCCAAATATATTTTCCAAAAGCACATTTCCCAAACCCTGCATCCCTAGGTTCTTGCAAATGACATTCTGTAATGAGCTGTAGGTACTTTTTGATTAGCATAGGGATGAACATTCTTCTGTTTATCATTTTTCTTGCACCACTGTGACATCTCTGCTGATTACTCGTATTATGGTTAATTTGCAACTGATAATCAGTCCTAGTTTCCTAATAAACTTCTCATTAAGTGACTGGAGCTGTCACTTTACCTCCATGTTACTCTTCCTACGTATAATCTGTGACCATTATGCAAAAGAAAGGACTGCTGGACGTCACACATGTCATTTGCAATCATGTATAAAAGCTTCAAAAGGAGCTTGTTAAATAAATGCCATTCATAATTCATTACTGTAAAGTAGAAAGGTATAACTAATCACCATATTGCCACTCTGTTTCCATATTTGGCTTTTTTTTGAAGCAGCATATTCAGCCAGTACACATTTTAAAAGATCATTGCAAAATAGTTTCAGGGTACTCCCTCAACTGCTTTGCTGATACCACAGTAAAAACAGCAGATTATTAGCACAGAGGCTCAAGCTGAGTCACATTGAAGACACTTGAAGGTTCATTCTGAAAGTGTTGCCTTCAGGAATATGTGATAAGATTAAGTTCTGATGCATAACAACTTATATTGCATTAACTGAGCCAACGTAAATTTCCAAAAGAACATTCCAAGACCACAGTAAAAATGAAGTAAGTCAACACAGTCTTCAGATAAATAAACTGTAGCTATTTGTGTTAGTTCATGTTATAAGGGATTAAAAATATGCTAATTGGTAACTGCCACACTTTAGGGGATGTGCAGTAACAGTTAGGATATACTAGCCTGACAATATTGCTTGTATTGCCAATATAAAAAACAATCTTTGGTATATCATTTTTCTGAATAAAATCCTTTAGTTGGGCTTTTTGAGCAACTGTGTGACTATATGGATTCTATAACGCCATCTGAGGTTCTACCAGTCATGTGCTTTGACAGTTTTTCATGAATTAGAAAAAAATAAACCATAGTAGTTGAAGTGATATTTGAAGTTAAGATACAGTACTTGGAAGGATTTCTTTCTCATTTTGTTGTTTGTGTGTTTGTTTGAGCTGAGTGTGTTTCAGCTTGACTGGGACAGCAGAAGTAACAATAATTGCAGGGTAGGGCTTTGAAAGAGAATTAAAAATGAATTCAAGAAGGCAAGCTCGGCATAAATAATCATAAAACCTACCTCTTTTTGAAGGGAACCCTTCCTGTGTGTTTTCTGTGTATACTTCTATACATTCATAAACCCTCAGCAATAGCATGCTGTTACTATTTTCTCCAAGGGAAATATTTTCTACAGAGTTACTTCTGAAACATGCATTCATGCTGTTTATTCCTTGTCTTGCTTCCAATCAGGATTTTTAAAATAGTTCAGAAAAAAACCCCAAACAAACCCAAACCAAACAAAACAACCCCAAACATTCAAAAGAGTTGTTTATTCTACATGGTCATATGGTGCAGCACGCTGCAGTGCCTGTATCTCAGCTGTGACTGGACAAATGCTGTCTTTAAGACCTACTTATCCCTGGGCTTACATGAATCTTCCTTTCTTAAATTATCTAGAGAAGCTCATTTCCAGTGCACTCATATAAATTAAATGCTGCATCTCTATACTTAACCTATATTTGTCCTTCTTTTTAAGTTTTGATACTGCTTTGTCAGAGATAAAGATTCTTTGCTTCTGAAAAGTTACTTCTTTAACTGTTTCCTGAAGAAGGTAAAACTTAACAAACAAACCAACCAAATAAATGAAAGAAAAAGAAAGACAAGGCAGTAAAGTAGTCAGTATTTATAGTGAACTAATTGGAAGTTTCCCCCTTAGGGTTTATGCTGACAGGAAATACAGCTTTATGCATTTATGCATCTGTGTTTTTCAGGAACTATAAACCATTCAACATAGAAGTGCATGTCAACATTTCTTTTAGTTTGTCTCAGGTATTTTCAGGTGATCGGACACCAGCATTCATTTTTACTATGTTATTTTAGGAACAGAATAGCTTTCTTTTAGACCTATTCTCAGTATTTATTCTTCCTGTTTTACCATTATGTTGCTGTGAACTGGCCATTACAGGTCTGCTTTAATTTATTTTTTCTGTGCTTTTATTAAATATCTTTTAAGACTGTATCCCCACATACACACATAAAATGAAACCTGACTAAGCAGTGAATGCAAAGTATTACAATACACTATTTCACTTTACTTTGTAAATTAGAATGTTTAACTTGGGAACAGGACTCTTGTCTAGTTCCATATGTTCTTTGACTGTGGCTATAAAATAAGCTAATCATTTCCAGAAACCAATTGCTTTTCATTAAGAAAGAATTGCAAAGATTCGATTGTCTGAGTGTGTTGTGAAGATATTTTGACAGGATTAAATTTTTATTTACACACCATCATCAAGTTCCTGTCACATTTCAGCATTATTGATTTGAAATAGAAGTGGAATTTTGATATCACTTATTCTGCACTACATATTGTGTAATTATTCAGATGCTTCATTTTCATTTGTGCTTTCCTATTTGTCTTAAATGTTATTACTTGCTTCAATGCTTTTTCATTTTAGTGAACACACTGATAAATATTTCTATCAATTGCAGATGTGATTTTTGCATAAGTAACTGAAATCCTACTACCATGGTTTAATACAATATTAGGCACCAGAGGAACTTGTAGAAGCAATTAGAAAGCCTATGCGTGTATCTGATTATTGAGTTATTAAAAAGTGCTCTTAAGGGATTGCTTGAGCTAAAAAAAAGGAACATTAAAGCTGTTAGTTTCACTGGTAGAGTTTTACATATCCTCACTGTGGACAAAGTGCTAGCACAGTAATTCCAGTTTATGTACAAGATTCAGTGAGGATGAGTCCCAGGCTGCAGTTTCCTTTTTATTCTCCCAGGGAAGGGATGAGCATATCTGTGCACAGTACTGTACAGTGCCCCTGGCAGCAGAGGAAGCGAGCTTGTGCTGTGCCTCAGGCTGACCAATGGAGATTAAATTTAAACACTCTCCAACCTAGAATCATCTTTTGTTTATCTTCATGCATTTTGTGCTTGTTTCCTCTTTGAGATCTGGATACTAAATGTGGAATACAACTTTGCTCCATGAGTAGCCATTCTAAAATCAATACGAGTATTTGAACACATATCTGGCATACTCAGTCTTCCAACTAGAGCTACATCTTCTTTTCCAAATTCAGTCACAGAAAGGAGTTGCCTGAATAACTGGTTTAACCTTTTTATTATCCTTGTTTGTTGGGTTATTTTCCCTTCATTTTCCAAATAAACACAAAACTGAAGAGTTTTAAATTTCAACTCTATTCTCTACTTTTGCTTCTCTTTTGGGGCATCTGAACAAGCAGTGGGGAAAAAAATACAACCTCACAATGACAAACTAAATATTACTGAAAAATTATTTTGTATGAGTGAAAAAATATCCTATATCCAAAGTTAAAAAAAATATTTAAATTCCCCTTATGGTGTTTGCTTAAGAAGAAAAAATACTTTCAATATGAAAGCTACTCGCAGAAGGGGCACAATGGCCACTTGTGTCCCATCATACACAGAATTCATGTGCATCAGAAATCCACTCAGTGACTGTCGCAGTTGGCAGAGAGGTGAATGTGACTTTTAATGGCTACAGAAGCAGGAATAAGAAGAGCTTCCTTGTTTCTCAGTTCCCCACAGCTTAATATTGTTCAGTTTAAAAAGAACTTGTGATAGGTGATGGCCCCAGAAGTCACTGCTGGGATTTGCCTAGGTACTGACTAAGCCATTTCTGGCTGAACCACCACACAGCAGTTCTTAGTACACTCCTAAACAACAACGTAGGAGACTGTTTGTGTTAAATTTAATGTATATGATTAGCAGAAATTGCCCAGAAGGAGTAGCCCAATACATGGGCTTCCCTTATGGATTAGACCTTTTTCATATCATAACATACTGTATATCTCATATCTATTAAGTTTTCATTAGTTATATAACAGATATTAATCCAGAAAAAAAGTATTAGAGCCTGAATGCTTATTGTGCATGTAGATGTAACTTGTAACTCAATGGCTGGCATTAGAGTATTATTAGTAACATCCTTTGCTTTTATCTTTCCAAAAGGAAGTTTTCACAGCTAGCAAGGAAGAACAGTTTTCTGAACATTGCTGGGTAATATTTTTCATTTCCTTTGCATATTTTAGTGCAATCAGTACATCTTACATCTGTGTAGCAATCAAATTACAAAGTCAACATAATCCAGTGAAATGCTGAAAAGCCAAATAATCAAATTCAGATCAATATTAATTGCTGTAGTTTCTGCACCTGGATTTAAAAACAAAAACAAAAACAAGAAAACCACCACATAGAACTTCCTCTCTTTAATTGTAATGTTTTAAGTAAAAAAAACCCAAACAAACAAAGAAAAAACCTAAACAAGAAAACCCATAACCTTCCCAAACAACAAAACTAAACAAACAAAAAGAAAATCCAACACAATGCTCCTGCCCACAGGAACCAATCCCAAAACTTCAGATGATGTATTTTCTCCTTCTATTAGGAATAGCACTTGTCAATATACAGATTTAGATATGTATTCCTCTTTTATTTTTTTTTTTTCCCCTGGAAACTTCTATTAACTACTTATCCATCTCCATCATGGAAATATTATACTCATTTCACACAGCCATGGATTCCTACAGGAAATTTGCAGTTCTAGTTCTGGAACTAAATTAGGATTAACATGTCCATTACTGAAGTAGGCCCCCACTATCAAGAGGGCTCTTATTTTCACATATTCATGCAACCAACAATGAATGCAAAGAACCCAGTGAACAATAGATATATTATCTCCAGTTCCCATCCCCAGAGGTGCCTTTACCCCTCCATCAGAAAGCAACATTTTTTATAAGTGGGAGGGGTGGGATCTCCAGTACAGAGAGAAATGAGAGCTTGGGGATGGGGACAGAAACTTAGTGATTCAGATTTATTAACTACAAATGGAGAAAATTACTGCTTTGTTAGCATCTCATGCGTTTTCATTTTCTGCCCTCATTCACATATTCTCTTTGCTTGTGTCACATGCCAGACAACGTGTGTGCTATTACACATGACAGAAAAGGTTTTCAGTGGAAGTTTCACAGGAATGAGGTATGAATGGGTAGCTGAAGAAGTGGCACATTTCTGAAAGTGATGATAAAAAGACAGAAATATTATTGTTTGCTTAGACTACAGTCATTGGGCTGGTTCCTGTAGGTTTTGCAGGCTGGGTACAAACTGGCCTCTTTCTCCAACTCTCATTTGCCCTCCACCCAAAGCACAAAAATGAAAACCTAATTGTTTTGTATATTGTACTAAAATAGTTCACTACTTAAGGCAGATGGAATTTTAATATCAAGTCAAAATTTAAAAGTGGCCTATGCCGACGAAGAGTGCCATTTTTACTATTAAATATGTTTCTTGCAGAGGAAGGAGACAGCAAATGTAATTGAAGCATAATTGGATAGAAAATGCTGCTTAGCCATACAGAAATGTGAGACATAGGAACAGGACTTTTCTTCTTTAGTGATAGCTTCCACTAGTCATTTAGGTGTGACTTTGAACTAAAAGAAATGGTTGCTTATAATTACATCCTGTCTCATTTAACTGCCATTGGAATTGAGGCTAGATGGTAACAGGTAATTAGGAAGTTATCAATTATTATATTAGCATGCTTGTGACCAGTGAGATCTCACAGATAACTAAATTTGTGGAGTTCAGGTTTGAATCAGTGAGTCATAAAGAAATATTAAAAACTGACTGAAATGTGTATGGATAGCACCAGAAAGCTTCACAATAATAACCTATAAATTGTTAAAGTAAAAAATTAATTTGTACATTGGATTTCAATATCAGCCAAAACTATTAGTGGTCAAATGGTAAAACAGATGTATTTGTTCCCTTGTCATTACAGGTTAACCTCAGTTACATACAGAACACATGAAGCAAAAGAAGTGCAAATAATGCAGTGGTCCTCCCTTTCCAAAGAATGACTTTAAAAGTGAGGAGAAAGCTTCATGATCAAAGCAGAAGGATTTGAATTTGCATTTTCAATGACAATACTTGCCTCTTGACATTGCCACTTAAATGTGAGTATAAGCATATTCAGTGTAAGAGAGAAACAAGAGTTTGTGCCTGTGCAAACTTGAAACAAACAGAACCTAAGCTTGTGGGGCGAATTTAAACTTGCTTTCAGTGGGCAGCACTTTCAGTGCCAGCCAGTGTAACATTTCCAAGGACACAGATATTTTTTCTCTTTGTGTTTGAGGACCTTCGAAACCACGTTTCTCATTTCCATGTTAGGGAAGCAAGGGTATGGGAGTTCAACGTCCTTCCTGTTGAGGTTGTTTAGCCCTACAACAATTGTCGTCTGGACAGAAAAAGGAAGTGTAAAGGAATAGGAGTGCCAGGTTCTGACCTATGCAAAAGAAATCCATAATACATCTTACATGCTTCAGTAATGCAAGAAAGGCTTTATATAATGATAGAAAGGCCTTGGAAATAGCATAAAATATTAAAGTTCTTATCCACAAGGTTTGAGCCAAATGTCAACTTATTAATGAGCCTGCGTGAAAGACATCTCTAAACAGCTGCGTATCCTGAAGGCAGAAATAGCTGCCTACAAAGTTTATGGCTTCAGGGATTAAGTTGCAGCTCAGACTCTATCTCTCAGCATCATGGCTATGGACTTAAGAACCTGAGATCTCCCACAGATCTCAGGCTCCTGTAGACCACTGCATTGTTAGATGCCTCACAATTCCAACATTTACAGAAAAAGATAGGAAGCCAGCAGCATCATTACTCACATATGTACCACAGAGCCTTCATGACTGTGGGCTGTCATGAATTTAAGTAGTAGTCAGTAAGGACTTACGTAAAATTGTATTAACAAACTTTTACTCTCACTTATTATTATTTTCATAATTATTATTACACCTTAAAAAAGGAGGTCCTCTTCCTATACTAATATAAAAAAAAAAAATGTTGATTCTTTTGGACTAGTAGAAAGAAAAATAAATTCTAACCCTTGAGGGAGGATTGAATACAAACTTTTATGTCCCCAGCCCTAGTAATTTAGTAATTTATTCAAGAAAGCAATTCTAATAGCTTTTTATGAGCATATGTATTTGAATAAACTTGTCATAGTTTGACAATTTGAAAAATATAACGCTGGTTTCTTTCTATTTAAAAGGTGTCTCTTTAGATCTGTGGCAATATTGAAATTCTTTAGAAGACAAAATGCAGTGTATTTATTACATTCAGCAAAAAGTTAAAAAATTTCTTCTACTGCAAACAGAAATAGACCACTTGGCTGAAGGTGTTATTCCTTCAAGTGCCCTGTGTAGCCTTGTGACCCAGTAAATATATGTTGTCGTTGCTTACAACAGGCCATAGTCTTTGTAGTAACCTGAAAATACAAATTCCAGGACTTTTCAGGTTTTGTTTGGATCTGTCCTGTCATTCCTTAAGCTTTTAGTTAGTTTAACTGCAGTTGTCTAACAGCCAGCTGAGTATTACCTCTTTTGATTCAGCTTTTGCTTAGCTTTGTACTGCTTTATGTAGTATGAGACTCATTGTTTTATATGTATCTGTAACTAATAGAAAGGAAAAAAGTGCTTGTTCTGTACAATCTGAACTGCATATAGCCCTAATAAAAAATACTGGTTCCCAAAGGACTACAGCCGTTGGAATTAAAGGTAAAACCAGCACTAGCAATAATAGCAATTATCCAATATATGTGAAACACACCTTATACTGTACCCTTGAAGACCACTGACATAAGAGGAAGGCAGAGAGATTGCCTTTCACTTTGCTGATCTGACCCTTGCTTTTCTAACTCATCCTTCTGCCTTATCACTGTGGACTTCTCTAGTGATCAGGACTGCTGTATGGATCTGGTCAAGGTGGCTGGGTGTGCTCTGCTCCTTTTGCCTGGGCACCATGGGACAGCATCCCTGGTCTGCAAGGACACTGCCCTACTGTCACCTCCACCCCAGATTACCTTCCCTTGTGGAGCAGCCTAGCCTTGCTGCTCCCTGACAAAAATTACATCAAACACCTGCTCTTGTTGCCTGTGGATGTGTAAATCAATTTGTACTAACATAATTGTGCCTGAATAAGCAGTTGTTTTCTCCTGGGCATACAAAACTCAAAGGAACCACATGTAAGAGCAGAATGCTTTACACTGTGACATCCTCCCTTGTTAGGCTGCTGATCAAATTAATTTTTAAATAATCTTTCTGACTGGCCTGAAGTATAAGGACAGTAATTCATACCCCTTGCATAATGTTTTTCATTTTTCAAGCTATTTTAATAAACGTAAGAACTGAAACTACTCCTCCAGGTACCCTTGTATAGTAACAATTAATAATCCTTTGTACTTTTATTGTGTCTGACATCTGATGTTCAAGAACTGTTTTATGCATTTAATGGATAAAACCTCATACAGTTTCTGTGCATCAAACCTTACAAGGCCAAATGAATTTTAGAGCACTAACAATTTTAGAAAAAACAGCAGTGCCTCCCTTGCATAGCAAAGGGAAATAAAGGGGGATCTTCATGAGCCTCTTTTGAGATATCAAACTCTGCAACGTTTAGGACTTGAATCTTGGCCCCTTTTTATTTTTTTGCAGGACAAGCTGAAACACAGAGGTGAAACAAATAGTTGATATCTGAAAACAAACAGGGTTTTCACTAATCCTTATTGACTGATCGTAAGGAATGTGCATGTCTCATAGTAGAGGGGACAGGGACATTGTTTAATACCAGTTTAAGAAATGCTTAAATGAAATATGCTGGTTTACATACACTTCCTGATTCCAAATGGCAAAATATAACTATAGTAAACAATTTGCAAGGAGTATTGTACCAGTTAGAGACAAATACAGAACATGCAGGAAATCTCTGAATCTGAAGACACAGCTGGCAATATGCAACCTGGGAAAGTGACAGAAATCCACCCTTCTACTGTAAAACAATAAAACACTTGTGTTGATGTAAGGCATTATAACAGATTAAACCCAAAACTACTGACTTTTCTGAGAGATGCTGTGCACCATAGTGACGTACCAGAACCCCCACTGATAACATGGCAAGCCCACAGATTGTTTTGCTTGTGCAACCTAGTTCTAAACACTAACAACAAAAGACTATAAAACCCTTTCCCATGCAGTTAAATTCTTCAGGGCAGTTTAACCGAACCATTTGAAACTTCCCAGGCTTGACGCATCGCTGAGGTGGTACAACACACCTCATTACACTGTGACACTGTGTCAGCAGCACAGATTGCCACCAGCTCTCTCCCTTGCTTCCCAAGTAGAGCATTGCAGCTCAGTGGCACTGTTTGCTTTCTGGGAATTGAGAAAGAAAAGGAAAGCAAAGTCACCAGCTGCACTGGAAGGGATAGTTTCTCTTCTCTCCTAGGATATACAGAAGAAAAAGTTACATTTCTTAAGCAGATGTCTGCAAGTTGCATGTTCCCTTCAAAAGCCCTGGTTTCAGAAACAAGTAACACAAAAGCTGGTTCACCTTTCACACAGGTCACACAGCTAGGATAGGAGCAGTGCAAGATGTTAGATAGGAGAGGGATGAGGCCCACGCTTTACTTGCATCCAGTTACCTCCATCTGCCTAAGGCCAGACTACCTCTGATGTCCATATTGCTGACTCTTCCTATAAATTGCAAGTGAGAAAGGTGTCTGACAACCCCTAGACCTCAAACTTTGGCTCATAGCTTAGGGGTTTTTTACCTGAGTGGGAGCCTGTTGAGCAGTAATCATTTCAGAGGGACTGGAAAGCACCTGGAAGTTTATTTCTAACTGCTCCATCCCATTATGAGAATGGACTGGCAGCAGAGGGGATGCCAAGGGCCACACTGGGAAGACGTGTGGTGCTGCGAGGACTTATAGCATCTGAGACCTCCCTCCTGCTTATGTCTGAGCATAGGGAGATGTGGCATTTTTGGGACTTTACCTACCATGAACTGATTAAGGTTGGCACTCATTAAAAACATGTGAATTATCAGTGTAAATGAAATTTAAATAAGGCATGAGAAAAAATGAAGTTACAATTACTCTAGTAAGAGTTAACAGTGCTATCAGGAGCCCTTGTTCTTTGAGGACCTAGCAAAGCTAGCAAAGCTTGTGCTAGGGTCAGTTTCAATCATTTCATGTTTCCCATCTTAAATAGTGGCACTGATCAGACACTTGAAGCTCAGACAGTGCTCAACCATCCTGCTGAGCAGGGCTTTGAATCACCAATTTCTCTGGCTAACTAACTGGGATGTGACCCAGCTACAACAGTCTGAAAGCCCTTTGATGTCCTAAAGCCTGCAAAACGAATTCCTCTGATGTCCAACCTCACAACTGTTCATGCCTGCTTGCTGTGTACAAAAAAGACCTCCAACACTGGTAGAGGCCTTTCAGAGTATCTAACAGTGGGAGCAAGCAGATGTACACAGTTTGTAAGAGATTCTATTATCAAAGTCTATTCATGTTAGCAAGAACATATACAGATAACACCAGCACGCACATATGTAACAAGGTTTCTTCAGCAATTCTGAGTGCCCTTTTAGCCAAAGTCAGAGCAGTCTCAAGGAATTCAGGTGTCTTTGCATCTGGCTTCTTCTTTGGGTGCTGAATCTCTCTTAAGTTGCACTGAAAGTATATTCTTTTCTGGTTTAGCACTCTGCAAATCTCTGGGGTTTTCTACTGCCAAATTTCCCAGTGTCTTTGTGAGCCTCAGTGGGTTGTCCCTTCCTTCTGCTTGCCAAGATCAAGCATTAACACCTATGTCTTTGTTCTTCACTTGAAAAATTTTCCATTTCCAATGCCAAAAATAAACACATAGTTGCTGTTACTATTAGCAAGCCTAATATATCCAAGCGTAAAGCTGAAAATATGTACCTAAGGACTGAAAATTCTCCAGCAATTTCATTCTGGCATCATTAATTGTTGCATAGAATATGTTCATTGATTTTATTCTAGATTTCTTATCATGAAAGGAAATACACAGTGACTTAGGGAGACTTAGAAATCTGTTCTTAATGATACTGGAAACATTGCAAATGCATGAATTAAGAAATAGCTTTATACTTTAAAGAAAGCATTTGATTTTATTAGTCTGGGGCATCAGAAGATATAAAAGATGTACTGAAGTTATTCCCCTGCCTCTTTTTTTTGACATGTAGAACCAAAATGCAACATATATACTTCTGGCATACTTTATCTCTTTTTCCTGTCAAGTCTTTAAAGGAATACTTGACCCAAATGTGAAAAGCTTAGCTATAATTTGTAACTGAAAGTTCAAATAGGTGATATATTTCTAAGATGGCATTTCTTAACTTTTTTGTACAAAGAATGAAAAAGACAAAACCAATATGTGTTGAAACCAATTGCAAGAAAATTCAGATTAGAAACTAGATGTGAGAGAACCTTATTTGATTCATCAATACAGAGAAGGTCAGTGTCTGAGTACTTCTGAGCAGAGTTTAAAGAGTGAAGTGGCTGCCTGCTACTGAATGTGTGCCATTGGTGCATCACCTTTTGGTGTTAAATTCTGGATCCAGTGCGCATCTTAATTGAAGGCACTGTTGGGAATGGAGATGGATAAGAGTGCAGATTTGAACTGGGAATAATATTCCAGATGACCATACTCATGGCTTTACCAACCCTCACATGCATTACCCCCAAACAAAGAGGTAAAGGTCAATTGCAGTTTCAACAGCCCTGTCATTACATGCCTTGTTAAGCAGGGTTTTCCATAGCTGAGATCTACTCACTGTTACATTTTCCCACTTCCTCAGCAGACACATTTTGATAGATCTGTTTAGCTGACTTTTGTTTTGCAGAGCTGAAATGACTTAGAATTTATCGCCCTGTTGCTTTGCTGTTGGAAGTGGAGTTCGTTCCTTGCCACATGATTTACACTAGAGCTAATTTCAGTTCCTCCTTCCTTCTCCTTTCTGTGGCACAGTCCTTTGGATACTCTCCAAATATTGTTAGATATTTAAACCTATTTTTTTGTAATTTAAGTATATAATGTTTCTGTTCTAGTAATCTTTTATAGCAGCAGTACCTGCATTCACTCAGATTGTTAGCACATTAACAAGTATTCATAACTTCGGTGCATTCCCTAGAGTCACAGATCCAGGAAGATGGTCCGATCAACCTTTTGCACACACAAACAAAGCAAAAAAAAAAAGAAAGCTTGGCCAATTATTTTACCCCAGTAATTTGTGACTGTGGAAGAAAGCTAAGGTAAATAGGTTTGATGAGTGAACTACATTGAAAGTTTGAAAAAATATTTTAGAACATTATAAAAAAAAAAAAGGAAAAAAAAAGAGATTCTGGAATCAAAATATTCAGCATAAATTTGAAAATCACAGGTAAAAAATCTGCACACACACAAAATTCCCAAACCAACAAATTCCACCCATAACAAACTTAGTCTCTGTTAGAGTACAAAGTTTTGCCAAAATTACATTTCTATGAATTGCCATTTTACCTTCAAGTGCATCTTCTGTTTGCATTGAATGCCTCAGGGTGTTGGAATCCTTCCCACTGGGATCAAGGACAGATGTATGTGTATGTGAAAAGAAGCACCAGAACAGCCTGGTCAAAGCAGAGTTAGATCATGTAAAACCTAATTTTGGCTTTAAAAGCACACACTAAGTCATAGCAGAGAATTTATATGTACGGATAGCAGCATTACTGACTTTACAGCTAAAGCTGAACTTAGGTAGTAAGTCCCTTTTGATTGCTTCAGATCTGAATATATATTCAGCTGAGCCTGTCTGTACTCAAGCACAGCCTGGATAACACAGACATATCATGATGATAAAAGTCCTATGACATAACCCAGGTAACTGAGCTGGTTGTGTTTTCTTTTTCAATATGAGGAGGTACATAACTCCAGCTAAAAGTGGTGAACTGCAGTAGGCACTGCAGTAGTAGACCAATTAAGATAATTTCTCCTTCAGGTTGCTTAAATACTTATTTCACTACATATACCAATCTGAAATATATGCAAATGCAGCTGAGAGTCACTAGAGACTGTTTTGTTAGAAGCAATAATCAACCTGAACATTACAAACATGCTGCAGGCTAAACAAGTTGGCCTATAGCAACTACAAGAGCTACTTTGCTTTGAAAATCCTCATAATCATTGCCAATGCATCTATGTCACAGACACAAAGAGAGGAATGGTATAAGCAAGCCAAGTTGATCATGTAAAGAATCATATGGGAGATGGAATGAGCAACCACTTCTGTGTAGTGAATTGTGATTTCTGTTTTCAAGCCAGATGTTTTAATGACAACGCCTTCAGATGTTGCATGAATATTTCAGTGCAAAATGAGCCCAAACTACAGATTAATGAGTTCTTTTTTCAGAGCCACTTAGATACGCTATTACAGCTAACAACGTTCTCCCCTTCAGATATACAGCTATTTTATTTGGATAAAATACAACGCCTTATTCAGCCCAGGAAAAATCTCTCAAAAATGTATTGGAATTTATAGAAATAAGTGTAAGCATTTGTAACAAAGACTTATAAATGCATAGAGTCTGTCAGATGAAAATACCATGTCTCAACAAATCCAGGACAAGTTAATGATATCCACAGAATAATATGATCTGAATTTGCAACCCCTTTCTCATCTGAGTACTTTTTCATTCCATATCCATATTCCATTGAATGTCTTTTGTTCCCATAAGAAGATAAACAAGAAATCGCCAGTGTCTCTTTAATAAATCAAGTTGCATGTTCCAGCTGAAAGTCTGGATCTAAAATCCCAACCTGTAATAAGAGCTACCCCTGCTAAGTCAGGTGTTAGGACTGTCGACTTATGCTTTCTAGTATATATTGCAAAAGTTATCAGTATTTCTGAGAACAGAAGCAGTAATCTTGGCCCTCTGAAACCAAAGGTATTTTTGTCTTGGACATGCCTGATGCAGTATTATACACAGGAGATTAAATTTTAATATTTTTTGTGATAGAATTAATTTTGAAGAATATCATCTCTTATGATTATCTGGTTCAAATAGATGTTTAAATAAAAGAAATTGGTCCTGATTAAGAAGAAATGCAGTAATCATCTGTCTATCAATTATACTGCATTACTTTCTTCATGTAATTTATTTGTATAGTGTATGTGATAAAAGCTTTTAGATAATTTTGCAGAAATTGCACCAGCTTACATTTTTCTGTACTGTACATCCATTAGTGAACTGCATATTAAAGATACTTTCTATAAATTAAAGCATTCATCTTTGCATCTTGATGGAAAGTATCAGCTAAATTTCACAGTCAAGTCCTAGTGTGTCTTTTCTCTACTGCTACTTTTATTTATGTAGTCTTTTGAAGGAAACCTAAATTTCACTGCCTTAAAATGTGACCTCTTATTAGTGAGCCAAAACAAATCAAGTTGCTGTGATGTGATCTCCAAGAAACAGGTGTAATATAAAGATCCTTATCACACAGCCGAAACCGGTGCAGCTTTACCTCCTTTTCCTGATGTAAGATACAAAAAATGTTATTCAAGAACTTTGTCCCTGCCAAATCCAACTATTCAGGCTTTACTTGTGCAGGACTGACAGCAAGCTGTCTTCCAAAGTGCATATTGTTATTATTGCTGTTGTTGTTACAGATAAACTTGAGACAGAAGACTTGGGACAAAACTCCCAATGGAGACCATCACATACCCAGACATATGGACTATTGCAGGTTGTCTAAATCCTGTCATTTTCTCACAATACAATGTTACAATGTTGCTTCTCCCTGTCTAACCTTCCATATCTCAATTCTGTCTTTGCTTTTCAAATCCTGGCTAATTAGAGGATTTATCTTCCTTGTGACACTGGACTCTCATGTCGAGCTTGTAATTACAAGGACTATGTAGTGTCGTATTAACTCTAGATTTTTGCTTTTTGGGTTTTTGGGTTAATTGGTAATATCTGCATTCAACTTTTTTTTCCAAATGTTTTACATTTAGTAATTAACAACAGATCCAGGACAGCCAAAATTAACTATTTAACAGCTTTTTATTTCTTCAGCCAATAAGCTTCTGGGAAGACCTTATATTTTCCTTAGTTATGCTGGGAAAAGTGAAGAGCAGGAAAATACATACCTTAAAATGTATTTATCTTTCGAGAGAAAGCTTCTTCTGATGTATTCATGCCTCTTTTGGTGTTTAAAATTAGGTGTTTGATGTTGTTGTTTCTTAATGGTTTTATTTATTTTGAAATTTTAATATTGTTTGGATCACATTACCGGGCTCTTATTTACAGCTATTAGATCTATACATTATAATCACTATATGCAAATTGAGCCACACACATTCATACAATCTTGAAAACTGATGCTACAGGCAAAATCAAAAATCATAATAAAACTTCAGGAGTGGGCAACACAATATTGAATAGACACATACAAATAAATTATTTGTCTTCCTTGGTGCAGGTAGTATTCTGAATTGGAAAGATTTTATTGTAATCTGAATGGGTTGCAGTATCCGATGAATGACTTTTGCTTTCTCCCTGTCATAATCCCTAGCTTTGAAATAAGGTAATTTCCCTTAATTGTATCTATCATGCTTTTTTCATGCAAGTTCTTTGGGGCAGGACATGCTTTTTCTGCACTAAATATCATTTCACAGTGCCTAGTATAAGGTAGCCTAGTATAATGCAGTATAATACCACTCTGTAGGTGGTCTCATAAAGAGAAATTCACCTATCACTACCTGCTTCTTCAAGTTTAAGAAGCTGGGCACCTGCATTAACAATGGAAAACTTAGAAAATGATATCATACGATATTTTCCATGAGACAAAATTGCTCATTCAGTACAAGATTATTTGAAAAATTGACATTGGTAACTAGGAAGTCCATTAAAAGTCTACTGTTACAGTTTTAAATTGCACACTTAGTCTTCTGGCTGGAGATAGCTGGGGTTGTAATTCACCTACAGAAAGGCAAGATGTTAATGAACATAAATCAAAACATGGCTGCAAGATGCTCAGAAATGACAACAGACTTGGCCTAGACTAAAATAGAACTTGGAAAATATATGCTATAGATACTGAGTGGATTTTGAACAGTATTTGATTTGTTGATTTTCTTCAACAATGAAGAATACAATTCTTCAAAGAAACGTAACTACTAACTAGATTCCTTTTTGTAACGTACCAAATTCCTTCATCATTTCAGTGAAAACTCAGCTTTCTGTGCCTTTCAATGTGACTGGTTTACTGTTGGCTTTGTTAGTTGTTTTTTTTTTAAATCTAACAATTGTTCTTTCTAATCTGTTCATAATCTGTGAACTCTAATGGAAAGATTTCTACTGTCTTTGAGAACTCTGATGTTTTGGTTCAAGCAAAGCCAAAACTAAATATTTTTTTAGGCACTCAAGATATTCTGACAAGTTTTTGAACAATCATTGCTTTTCTGTTAACTCCCAAATAACCTTTAGTCATACTGTTTATTGCTTTGGGTTATTAGGAGGAAACTTTACCAACAAAACTGAAGGCAATCAACTTTATAGAGAGGAGTCACTTTCAAGCATACCAACCGACAAGCCCCTTTGGGCAAGCTACCCTTGCTTCTGAATATCCAAATTAGAAATAGTCAAAAGTATCATGATTGAAGATGCTATGTATGACAGGAACAAAACCAAGGTACTATGTAGCCTAAATTAACTTTGAATTTCATAATATCCATTTCAAATCTATGGCTCAAATGATGCTTGCAAAGAAAAAAGAAATATAAACAGGATGAAGAAAAGCAGCAGGCAACTCAGCACTGACTGCTAGGAAGGATTAAGGGTGATGGACATGCAAAGCTCACATGCTAAAGGCCATGCGACCAAGAGATATGGCATGTTTAACATATTTAATATTCTCGCAGAAGGAAGACTATATCTGCTTTTCCACAACCTGAGCAATATGAAATAGCAAAATACATTTCCTTAATATGGTTGTTTCCCTTTTGTCCTTGGATATAGTATGGATATGATTTTTATACACCTGATTCTCTTTCCTTTAACTGAACACAAATTAACATCTCCATTTGAGTATGTCATACATGGAAAGACTTGCTTCTCTGGAGTGACAACAAGGAGACATGGCTAGAATTAGGCAAAATTTATCAGATTGACTAATATATATACGTGTGTGCATACATATATTTAGATCAGTATTCCAAGGGCAGCTATTGTTATTCAGGGCTTTTCACTTACGAGCAAAATATTAAATTAGATTAGCTTACAGAACCTATAAACATGTTATGTAGAATTGTTATAACAAAGATAATAGAAGTAATAACAAATAGAACTTAGAATCACATTTTAATTAGTCATATGAAAAATTTAACACAGAAATACTGACAAAGCAGAACTAACAGTGTAATGAAGCTGCTTAAAGGTGTAGATAGGAGTCATCCCTGCAATGTAAATGCAGTATTTAATAGGAATTTTTACTTAAAATAATGATTCCAGTAAATCACTGTAACTAGAAAAAGGCCAAATGAGAAGTATGCCCTGTTTGACTTTACCTAGGGGAAAAAAGACCTTTTTTTCTTCACTATGAATCTTACATATTAAAAAATATGCAATCCATGCATAAAATTAATCATATATTTCTTAGAATATCTCATTTGTAGTTCATATGAAGAGAAGTAGTTAAGAGGAAAGAAGTTAGGTTGGCCTCCTCTGGATATTTCCTCCATTTTTTTTGTTTGAATGGTATTAATGATTAGTCTGTATAACCACTTTAACTCTTTCTGAGGTTGTCATCTGACAGCTATATTTTCTGTCAAAGTTGTTAATTAATAACCAATGTCTATACAAAATTCAGCAAATAATTCGTTGAAGCATTCAGTTCTTATCACCCAACAGAGAAGCCAGAGGCAAACACTTGGCATTTTGTAAAACAGTGATTGTGAAGTCCTTGAAGCACCCAAATATATACTGGCCAAATGGTCCAACTAGATGAAATGTAAATTAATTTCTTGACACTCTAAATGTTTCCTGAAGCAGCTATATTTCTGTACCATACAGGACAGTATGGTACATAGCCATATATTGTAACACAAGGAAGTTGTTTCATTCATTAATATAGTCGAGTTTCTACGTAAATTGTGATTAATATATAATTAAATCCAACACCCTCAGTAAAAGAATTATGTAAAAACAAACACTGTGAATAAAAATGTGAGGATTAAAATAGGAAAAAAAAACCCCATGGAAACTAGCCGAAGCAAAATCTTAGAAATCCTAGTGACACTATCTTTTTAATACACCTACATAGAGAGCCTCAGCTACCACAGTGGACATTGCTGAATGCATTTTAATATAGAAAATATTACTATTCCCTTCATAGAGATGAGTCACCGTGGCAAAACTCCTCAGTGATTTGCTTAGGATCATCTAGGCAGAAGCTGCAAAACAATGAAAGGGTGGTCAAGCTAATATTTTAACCACTGAACATGCCTCTTCTTTAACGATCATAATTAATAATAAAATTAAAACAAATAAATAAAAAGCAAGAAAGAGGAAAGTCCATATCTAAATGTGAAAGACTCAAGAGGTTAGCCAAACATGGCTTTCAAAAAGTGTGTTTCTTTTTTATTAAATCCTACAGTGAAAAAAAATGGCAGGTGATAAGTACTTTGGAAACATGGACTAAGAGGGATTTTAAATAGTCAAAGACAAAATCATACATTATTAAAAGTCATTGCCACAATATAGCATTCAGACCAAGAGCTTAGCAAGAATTAAAAAGGGATTAAACCTTTATAAGGATAATAAGAACATTCGTAGTTACTTTCGATAGGGTATAAAATAATATTTTTAGAAAAGAAATACAGGCATTCCTCAGGGCATAAGTGAACCATTAACTTAGGAAGTTAGGAAGAAACTTCATATATAGAACAATTATTATTCAATTTGTAACTTCCTTTGAAGGAACATGTAGAGGATTCCAATAGAAATTTAAAAAAAAACAAAGCAAAACACCAACATGGTAGAACATCTATTGATCAAATTGATTTTGACGATTTCTGTTCTTAAAGCATGTGTTTTAAATACATTTTACTATAGAATTTTGAATATTGGCATACACATTCACCTCCTTTCTACTGGTATAATCAGGATCACATAGACTTTCCTAAAAACTACTAAGAGTAAATAGAAATGTATGTTCAGAGCAGTTGAAAATTAAATTTAATTTCACTGAAAGAAGAAAGATCAAAATCTCATTAGCCTTATCATCATTTGACTTGCACCTGCTGGTTAGCTCATTTATATTCACTTCTTGTCTAAATACTTAGACCTATATTTAAAAAAGTTGTAGGCACATATCAAAAGCAGAACTTGTTATATCAATTTTTTAATTATATTTCCCTGTAGTTTCTAATGTGTACAAATTATATGCTCTGGAAAATATTATACAGTTCAAATATTTGTTGAATGAAGTACACAGATGAAAAGTGCTTCTAGCTCTACAACTTTGCCACGTACACATGGTGGTTATTCAGATTCATTACCATTACAAAGGTCACAACTACAAGATACATCTTGTAGTATCTTGCCTTTGCTTGCCACGAATAATGTTAAAAAAAAATCAATCCACATTCAGAGATTGGCAATTTTTGATGATGCACATAGTGGTCCCTTAACAAACAGAATCGACCCTTCCAGCTTAAGGGTCGTTTCCAGCAGTAAGACTATGAATTTTTCCTGAGAAGGAAAGAATTAAAATCAGGACTTCATTTTCCTGCAATGAAATTTTCAACATGTGTCCTGGGTTCAGCTACAGCAGTCATTTTTTCTCCTTCTTAGTAGCTGGTGCAGTGCTGTGTTTTTGACTTTCAGCCTTGGGAACAATGCTGATAACACCAATGTTTTTGGTTGTTGCTAAGTAATGTTTAATCCAACCAAGGACTTTCTCAGTCTCATGCTCTGCCAGGGAGGAGGGGAAGCCAGGAGGAAACAGAGACAGGACACCTGACCCAAACTGGCCAAAGGGGTATTTCATACCACAGGATATCATGCCCAGTATATAAACTGGGGGGAGTCACCTGGAAGGCCCAGATCGCTGGTTGGGTTGGGCTGGGTATCGGTCGGCGGGTGGTGAGTGGTTGTGTCCTCTCCCTTTGTTATTTCCCTTATAATTATTATTATTATTGGTAGCAGTAGTGGTTTGTATTATACCTTAGTTACTGGACTGCTCTTATCTCAACCTGTGGGAGTTACATTCCTCTGATTCTCCTCCCCATCCCTCTGGGAGCGGAGGTAGGAAGAAGTAGGGGGAGTGAGCGAGCGGCTGCGTGGTTCTGAGTTACCAGCTGGGCTTAAACCACGACATGACAGCATTGATTTTTCTGAACTCAGAAGACATCACACTTCACAGACTGGTGTTTTCTTGGGTGTTTTGCCCTCATTTAGGGCAGAAAGCCTCACTTGTGAGGAGCATGGAAGGACATTTTTAGTTCAGACTTTTCTGTCTAGGGTATTTTCAGACTGATTGAGTCTTAAATAACTTGAAATGTCAGAAGTTTCTATGGTTTCCCTGTGAATGGGAAAAAACAATGAAATATTCTCTGTGGATACAACTGTATCGGGAAGTGATGGCTCCCCAGTGGACTATCAGGTCTAGTTCCCTACTGTGTCCATTGAGCATAAATGTAACTTCATTCCCAACCTCCTTTTTGTGAGGAACCTTCTAGTTTGTTCTCATTAAAAAAAAAAAAAAAAAAACAACAGCTGAAGTTCTGGGTATAGTTCATTCAGAAACTGCTTTCATGAAGTAGCATGGAGCAGTCTACACCTCATTTGGCTGTATTCATCCTCTTCCAATGTACTCTGGCACTATCCCAAGATTTTTACACTTACTACTTCATACACACAAAAATAATTATTTCTTCAAATCACAGGGGCAACATCACTGGTCTAAATAATACCCAGAGTAAAATATTGCGTAGTGTGAATACGGTCAATCTACCCAAGGGAGTGTGAGCATATGTGGATGAAGAGGGAGTACATCCACTGCCCAAGCTGCAGTGGATGAGTTTTCCAGTATGGTGTATGATTCTTTAGGTTCTACTTCAGTCTTCTCTTGCATCCACATAGGAAATTTAACTGTCTATAAACTGCAAATGGTTCAGAGAAAGTGAATGGAATATGGATAGTCACTACTGACAACTGTGATAAGTCATTAGTGGCTACCAGTGCAAAATTACTGTACTGCAAGTGTAAAACAAAGAGAAAGGTGATTTTTTTCCCCCTTCTTTTCTTCCATACTTTTTTTTAAACTCTGACATATTTTAATTGTGAAACTGGCTGCCACAGGTTTTCATGATGATCAGAGATATCAGTGGCTTGGAAAAAAGAAGCAAGTAGACAATTTTAAGTCTAGTAGAAGCTCTTTAATGAGACTATTTGGATGCAACATTAGGTTCAGGAAGGCCCCTACCCTATCCCTTGCCAGGGACTAGGAGGTATGTTGCTAAGTTCACCCTTTTTTATATTTTTTCCCCAGTACATCCAGTATTTACACAGGATGACACACTGTACAGCAGCTCTTAAACTCTTATATAGACCACAACAACTCATACTATGAAGTTGTCCTAATGAACTAATCAGTTCTACTATTCTTTTTTTTTTTTTTCCAGGTTTTGCTTCCATAGCTCTTTGTATTCCAGGCACAAACGCATTTTATAGAAGTTATTTACATTTAGAGGAGCATGCAGTTCTTCACAAGAGGAAACTATCGCTCTGACTCATAAATGAAGTAAAAAATATAAAAAAATCTCCATTTTGTAATAATGTTTGTAATAGCCACATTTTGACTGGTCAACTTTTGGTTGTTGTTTTTAACATCAGAAGCTGTTGATGCAGGGGTTTTGTTTCTTTAAAATGGTAACTACTCTTTTGGTTTAGATTTGCCAGCTTAAAAATTGCAAATCCATTTTCACAGCTCATATAAAGCTCACTGTACAATTTCTAGCACAGCAAGGAAAAGCTCAGTAGATAAGTAGAGAAAATGATTTTGAAACTAAGTCAGCGTTTTGAAGGAATTTGATTTGTAAAATACAATTTTTTGCCTTCAGTAAATCCTTGAAAGTCATTACTGCATTTTTTTCTAGTTAACTTTCTTTAGCATGCCTGATGATGGAAATAGCTATTTACAATATTTAAAATAGCTTTACAAATGCTATATGAAAACCACAGTTACCTTTATTTCTCTGGTATGATTTTTCATTAACATTGTGGTACACAAGAAAACGTATTTTCACAGAAGCAAAACAGGACTGATTATAGGAGCAAAACCTAGTCTTGAATTAAAATCAGAGGAGTAAATATGAACAAAACAACAGTCCTGTTATGACCATACTGTAAAATTACTATTATTTTATTTTAAAGGAAGCTAAAATATGAATTCTATAGGAAGTAGTGGTCTAGAGAAGTTTGAAAAATGTGGCTTTTACCTGATGTGGTGTTCTTTTCCATTCTGATTTGGGGGTCACAGTTTCTGAGAATGTCCTAGAGCTCTCCTCTGAATGACATATGCCTGTACAGTGTCCAGAAGATGCCAGGTCTGCCTGGAAGTGCCCACAGAGGGGTGGCACACATCCAGCAGTTCACACCAACAGAACTCCCCCCTAAAGCAAGAAAGTCAGAAAAGGTACAACAAATTTTCAGTGTGATTTTACTGCTAAATTTGAGCCTTTGTTAAGACAGTGATCTATGAGGTCTGGTAGCTCTTTCCTCCATGAAAGTCCTCATGACTGCTTATGGATGGAGAGACTATCTTTTTCTCTGAATAATGGAAAACCAAAGCACAAAGCCAGAGAGGGCTAGTGATTTTAAGAGAGGTGAATAGGTTGTATGTACTACTGTTTCTTGCTATTACTAATTTTTTTAGCATTCAGACTAGAATGTAGTGAGGAGTCTTTTGTCACATCAGTTTTTAGAGCCAGACACCAAAGAGATGAAAGTTAAACAAATTTAAAACCTGCTCATTGCCCCAGGCATGTTTTACTTTGTCATTTGGTTCAGTTCATTTCAGCATTTCACTTTTAATGGCTCATTTAGTTAAACTTGAACTTACGATTACTGTTACTACTTCTAATAAAGGCCTGTTTTGTGAGGGCTTCATTACTGTTGCCTGAGTATAACAGCTGCTAATTTGTTTTATTACTATAATATATTTTATTTAGATTTTTCTCTTAAAACCACTGGCTGTGGTGCTTGCAGTCATTGTTTTCTACTCTAGCAGGTAGTTTGCAGAGCTGGCGTAGCCTACCGGACATTGTATAGGGCAGAATGGTGGACTGATGAGCCAGATGTACAAATGTGTCCTATTTATACCACAGGCTTGTTACTTGACTTCTACAAAATAATTTATTTTCCTGTGAAATACAGACAGACAGTAATACCTGCATCCCCTGTTGGGGGCTTAGATGCCTGCTGGTGAACAGGTAAAAGCAACATATTTTCTAGCAGAGGTTATATACTGTTTTATATCTGAGCACTGGAGCAAATTCAATCTCCACAGTACAGTTATTAATGATTTTCACTGGTAAACTCTAGTGTTAGAGGTCTGTGGGATAAATTCAGTTCTTACTTGGATATATTTAAGAATTACAAAGTATTGCACTGTTATCATGCTGCAGTTAATTGGAATATCTTGGAAATGTGTAAGTAAGTGATAGATAAACCCAAATTTATGGCCCAAGTGCAGAAAGTGATGTGGGTTCTGAACTAGTTATGTTGGCACTTGCATTCTTTCTGATGCACAGTATAAACAGATTACTCCCTATTAGACTCCTGAAGCTTGGCTGCTCTGGCTATGCTTAGCAAGTATAAAAGATTTACGTTGCCCAAAAGGATCCGGAAGCAGCATAACAGTAAGGGCTCTGCCACAATCCCTCCCAGAACAGCTTGTGTGCTTCTCTGCATGGAGTTGAGCTTCCAGCTCACTGCAATTTCTCAAGGTTGCAAGAAAATGTTAAGACCTGCAGTTTTTGATCCCTTGCTCAGACCAAAGAGATGATTTGGTCTCAATTTTTTATACTTAAGTCTGAGTACTGACATATAAATCATGTCTGATTTATCTACTATTTCTGTATTTGGTGCAGTGATTACAATGAAACCTAAACTGACTTGATTTCTATAACAAAAACAGCAGAAAAAGACATATATTTCATTGTTTCAAACTCCCTGAACTTTATCTTAGAATCAGGCTATAAACTGCTGTTCTAATTAATTTTTTGGATGCAAGTAGTTGCCTATTTTATTTAAAGCTGTGTACTTAAGACTTCACAGTAATTGAGAAATAAAATGTGATTCAATGAGCCAAGAGCAGAGGAGGAAGACTTTGTAACACTCAACTTTAGATCTGAACTTAGGCTAGAAGGATTTTAGTTGTCCTAAAATCATTCTGTTTATAGGTGTCTCTGCAGAACATCTGGATGAAGCACCTGACAACTATTCTGCCCAGAACTCAGGAACTGACACAGAAAGAAGTGATCCAGTGGGCATTATTTCCCAGCATACCATCAGGAACAAAACTGAATCTATTCTATGTAAAAGCCTAGCTTCCATTCACTAAGAGATGAAATATCAAAACCTCGCAACAGCAAATAAATTAATGCTAACCATAGTGGAATCTTGCAGACTGTAAATAATGAACACAGAGAACGCAAATTGAAAGTATCATGTCCATTGAGAGTCTAGAAGCTTAGGCATGTGCCCCAGGAACAGAACACGCAAGAAATTTCCACTATTTTTTGGTTGCTAAACCTTCCAAAACCCTGTTAACTAAAGACGGATAATTGTATCAGTAAACCTGTTGTGCTGAATTTGTGGCTGTTTATCTCTGACAACTCTGAAAACCAAGTGTTTCTGAGCATTAGGCCACCTGGTTTAGGTATGAAGTTTTGTCAAGCTTGGTTTCAGTGCACTTTTGGGACAACTAATTTTGTAATAAATTGCACCACTGACCTCGGCTGAAGATAACCAGCATTGCTCACTTTTCTAAACTTCTTTCCTTATCAGTCAGAGCTACAAGGGATTCTCCCTTCAAGTCAACCTACAAGGGCTGGATACTGAAGCTGAAGGGACTTTTTGGCTGTCAGATCAAGGAAGTAAAGACCATAAATGGGAGACAAGTACCTGAGTTAAGGGACAAGACTGGCATAAAACCACCAAGGTACACGTTTGTTATGGACGCATTTATTCTGCAAGAGGAAAGACATTTCTTTTGGTGCAACCAAAAACGTCTAACTGGATGGTGCTGGAGTTCATGAAAAGGACTGTATTTCATATGCATATGAAAGACGTGTAGTTTGAAGCTTCAGTAACTCCTTTCACATCTGATGATCTTCTTATTGTTTCCATGTAGTATCACAGCACTCCCTTTAAGTTTAGCTGCAAAGCTATATCACTGAAAACCTCTAAGTTGGAGATTCTTCTGCTTTACAAATGACTTGTAGTCACCAGACATCACTGAGAAATATCAAACATCTTTCCTCACAGGTAAATATAAAAGGATCATACATCTGTAAGCACTTCCATTGATATTGCAATACAGCGTCAACTGTAAGCACAATTACACACTTCAGATCCGTCAGTGCCACCTCAAGTTTTGCTTTCAAATTCCTAGCCATAGCATGACACCCATATTTTCACAGTGTCACTATACAGACTATTCCAAAGTTGAAGCTCCTTTATTAGTCATGGAGAATTGAAACTTGGATGTTCCTGTAACAGAAAAGCAGGTAAAAAATATAACACCAAGATCATCTATTAGATTGCATAAGTTTTCTTTGATTGAATCCAGGACACAGAGAGCAAAAAAGATTCAGGAAGCAAACAAGTATAAAGGAAATACTTTGTTAGTGAAAGACTAGGATAATATTTAAAACATTTTAATGACAGGAAGAATGAAGAAAGCAGGAGACACTATAAAGGGAAAAATGGATGGCTAAGGAGGAACAACTGCAGTTTCCTTCTGAGGGTACTGTAGTTTAAACTAAATTTTCTCTGCTTTGACCTTAATAACTATTTACTTCAATGCACTTCCTTATTTTCCTTCTATTTACTCACCTGAAGTTCCTCAAAGCTGTTTGTCTTCTTTTGTCCATTCACTGCACCTGCTTCCATCATTGTCTTTCTTTTCAACTTCGTTCCTATCCCATTTTCTTAAACAAGTAACAGCAAACCAAGGAATTATCCTGCATTTGTACCACACAGGAATATTTTATGACATTGTTTAAGTCATGTTGTGCCCCTGACTTTTCTTAAAGGGATCTAAGTAAGACACAGTGTTGAATCCACAATAAACAATTTTCATCATGGAAACCAGCATTGAAATAAGCTTCTGCCATCATATCTGCATTTTGGTCTGCTGGTATATAAATTTTTGGAAAAGCAGTAGTAATCTTCATATCCTAGTGAAAGAGGATAAAACAACTCTCTTCTTTGCTCCTCCAGGGAGCTAAAATAATTTGTCACTGATAAGGAAGTCATTTAGAAGGCATTTCTAGGATATCAGTCAGGCTTATAAGCAGCACAGCAGGAAACATATCAAGGAGGCTAAAGCAATTAGCAAGCAAAAGTCAATTCCTTGGTGAGACTAAGAGATGTCTGAATTCTACTATTAGCTGGCCTGTTCTGAAGTTTTAACTGAGTTTTGGCTGAATTTATTTCTGGTTAGAAAGGCCATCAAATGTACTTTTTTAAAGGGGTAGAAATACAAAGCATATTTGACAGTCATAGGCAATATTTTTTAATTGATTCAGCAGTGCAGCTCTTCCAGCCTCCCCTGGTAATTTAGGACCTATATTTTGGAGAGTTTAGGGTCTCCAAATCCTATGAATTCAATACATGAATTAACTCTAATGTTCTGAATGATTCTTAATAGCCTAAATCTTCAGAAAACAGTAAAAATAGGGATGTAGGGTCCTAAATCTACCCTCTTTCAATTTAAAACCATTCACCCTACATGGCCTTGCAAAAATTCCATCTCCAGCTTTCTTGCAGGCCCCTTGAAGGTTGATATCAAGTCTCCCCAGAGCCTTCTCTGGGATGAAAAAGCCAACTGTCTCAGCCTGTCTTCAGAGGAGAGGTGCTCCAGCCCTCTGAGCATCTTTGTGACCTCCTCTGGGCTCGCTCCAACAGGTCCATGCCTTTCTTATGTTAGGGGCCCCAGAGCTGAATGCAGTACTGCAGGTAGGAGTCCCTGTCCTGGATTCAGCTACAGCAGTCATTTTTTCTCCTTCTTAGTAGCTGGTGCAGTGCTGTGGTTTTGACTTTCAGTCTGGGAACAATGCTGATAACACCGATGTTTTTAGTTGTTGCTAAGTAATGTTTACTCTGACCAAGGACTTTCGCAGTCTCATGCTCTGCCAGAGAGGAGGGGAAGCCAGGAGGAAGCAGAGACAGGACCCCTGACCCAAACTGGCCAAAGGGGTATTCCATACCACAGCACGTCATGCCCAGTATAGAAACTGGGGGGAGTTACCCGGAAGGCCCAGATCGCTGCTCGGGTCGGGCTGGGTATCAGTTGGCGGGTGGTGAGCGGTTGTGTCCTTTTCCCTTGTTATTCCTCTTATCATTATTATTGGTAGCAGAGGATGGTTTGTATTATACCTTAGTTACTGGAGTGCTGTTATCTCAACCCGTGGGAGTTACATTCCTTTGATTCTCCTCCCCATCCCTCCGGGAGCGGGGGGAGGAAAGAAAAGGGGGGGGAGTGAGCGAGCGGCTGCGTGGTTCCAAGTTGACGGCTGGGTTTAAACCACGACAGTCCCACAAGAACTAAGTAGAGAGGAATAATCACCTACCTCGACCTGAGAGCTCATGGTCATTTTGATGCAGCCCAGGATGCGGTTGGCTTTCTGGGCTGTGAGCACACACTGCCGGCTCATGTTGATCTCCTCATCAACCAATCCTCCCATGAGGGCTGCTTCCAATCCATTCTCTGCCCAGCCTGTCATTGTGCTTGGGATTGTTCTACCCAGGAGCAGGCCTTGTTGAACTTCATGAGGTTCACATGGGACCACATCTCAAGCTTGTCAGCCTGTTGCCAACAAAGATGTTAAAACAGTGCTGCTCCAAATACTGATCCCTGAGGGGTTGAGGTTTTTAACTGTTTTGAAGTATTCTATTCTTTGAGGCCTATTTTTTTCTACTTTGGGATTTTTAAAAGTTAGTGTCTTGATTTTCAGTCTGTTAATCATCTGCACACACTAACATCTGAGATACTCTCAGGACTCCTGTCAGATCTACTTTTAGATTAGTTGCAAATATAGTGACGAATTATCATCCCTGTATGGATGCCTTAACGCTAGGCACCAATATTTAGGTGACCGAGTCATGCTTGTATCCAGCTCCCACAGACTGTGATTACTTCTACAGGCATTTCCACAGGATGATTCATCCTGTCCACCTTAAATGCCATATTTTGGTCCACTCTTACCCATGCTGCCCTTCCTGGGATGCCTAAATGTCCCCATTAACCAGAGAGCAATTTAAATGAGATATTTCATTTTCAGACAGTTAAAATCAGATTATGTGAAGTATAGCCCCTGTCTGCCACACTGATTTTATTGACATTAATTGTTTTAGGTAACAGGTTACAGCAAACCTGTACTCACTTCTTAGAGAAGAGCTGAAAATTAATGTAGCTTTTCTTTGGTAATCCTTATATGTAACACTTCAACACAGAACACAGCTTACAAAACTATAGAAAACTATTTTCAACTATTTCCAAGTGTTGCTCCACTGTCACGGAGGGTACATGACAGTGTCATGAATTATGGCATAAATTATAACAACTTACAGGCAGTCTGTTACTAAACTTCTAAACATATGAAATGCTATTGATGCACTCACTCTACTTCATACTAAACACTTTTAAAAACACCTCAAATAATATTTTTGTCATATGGAGACAAATTTGATCTTACCACGGATATGATAATCATGAGAAAATTCGCTATTGTCACTTAATGTCGTGGTTTAAGCCCAGCCGGCAACTTGGAACCACGCAGCCGCTCGCTCACTCCCCCCCCCCCTTTTTCTTCCTCCCCCCGCTCCCGGAGGGATGGGGAGGAGAATCGGAGGAATGTAACTCCCACGAGTTGAGATAACAGCTCTCCAGTAACTAAGGTATAATACAAACCACTACTGCTACCCGTAATAATGATAAGAGGAATAACAAGGGAAAAGGACACAACCGCTCACCACCCGCCGACTGATACCCAGCCCGACCCGAGCAGCGATCTGGGCCTTCCGGGTAACTCCCCCCAGTTTCTATACTGGGCATGACGTGCTGTGGTATGGAATACCCCTTTGGCCAGTTTGGGTCAGGTGTCCTGCCTCTGCTTCCTCCTGGCTTCCCCTCCTCTCTGGCCAAGCATGAGACTGAGAAAGTCCTTGGTCAGAGTAAACATTACTGAGCAACAACTAAAAACATCGGTGTTATCAGCGTTGTTCCCAGACTGAAAGTCAAAAACACAGCACTGCACCAGCTACTAAGAAGGAGAAAAAATGACTGCTGTAGCTGAACCCAGGACACTTAACCATTCTATATGTCTGTCTTAGGCTATGAGGAGGTCAAACAAGAAAAATACTCTCTATATAAATTACTAGAACTGGAGAGGAACAAAGAAAAAAATGCAGCAGTTCTAGGAAGATATTCCTTTCCTGCATTATGTTTATACTATAGTTTCAGTTTGTTACAGGGATGACCTACTTAGCTTTATGTGAGAGAGCTAAATAGTAATCCATCACACCAGAAAATTTGGTATACTCACTATACCTTAACAAGAGACAAAGTAAATTAGCTGTTTCTGGTGTCCAGCTAGCTAGCTTGTCTAACACAAATGTAGGAATCTTTCCATGGTAGCTGTTCAAGTCTACCTTTTTACTATGATTTGTAAGAATTCTTTCCCCAGTGATTTCTCTGATATTTTTCTCTAAATAAACAAGGCACTTATGAAGTCTGCCTATATCAATCTATCTGTAAGCATTGGTTAGATATCTGACATTTGCAGTCAATAAAAATACAGGGTTTTAAACAAGTACCCCAATGGAGCTGTTCTATCTGTCATCACCTGTATTGCCAGGGGCTGCACAAGAAGTGCCTTGATGCATTTATAAGATGTTGTTTGTGTTAAGAATATATCTCTTGATACTGGATGTAAAAGGTTATTCTGCATCATGTTAATGTGCAAATCTAAAACTATTTGTAAATACCTCAGTCAGGCTGACAAATAGGGTTGTTGACAGTGCTGCTGCTGGGGAAACACTGGATTTATGAAAGGACTTCTTCAGAAAAGGAAAACAATCGGGCACCAAAAAACCAGAAACAGATGAGGGACATGAAAATGCCTCCAAAATACACTGCCTAGCTCTGAATCATGTGATATGATGTCTGTAGAACACTCAAGAAATGCTGCATACTGAATGACTTTTAAAAAATCACCAACATGTCATGGGCTCTTTTCACTGGCACAAAAAGGGTAATGTGAAGTTTAAAATGAAGTTGCTTACTCATAATTTGCCAGTATCAGAGTAACACATGTTCATAAATAGCTCAATGAAAAGTGTCTCTTGTAGGCCTAAGTTCTGCTCAGCATGTAGCCAGTAGGATCAGCTACAGGGCTGCCTTGACTGTCTTTTCTGTAATCCAAAAGAAAACAAAATAGAAAACAGGAATATACCAAGTTTTCTATTGGTGAAAAGTCCCTATAATCTGATACCAAATAGAAAGTATAATGGGACAGGTAGACCCAACATTAAAAGTATTAATGAACATCAATGTAAAAATTAATATACTACATATAACTATATACCTTACTGTGTTAATATGTAATCAATACTTCCTTATGACTACCAGCAATATTACCAAAATTATTTTCTCTTCCCAGATATTTTGTTTGCTTTAATTCACTGACACAGGCTAATGACATGTCATGCAACACCGTTGTTCAAATCAATAACCTTCTACTTAATACTGACAAAGTATAACATTAGCATCGGATACCAGATTGTCGTTCCTTCTACTGTCTAATTGGCTGTGAAAAGGAAAAAATTTCAGATTTTAATATGGAATAAATTGTAAGGACTGTAAGAGAACCCTTCCTGAACAATGTATTAATCTCCTGTAGAGAAGAGGATTTCACTGGACAGATATTTATTATTTGATTCCATGACCTGACCCAATGGGCTGACATTTGTATAAATGAAAATCTCTGTACTTGTCTCCTTTGATGGACTATTCAATAAAAAATAAAAATAAAAATCAGGGTTAGGGGTCGAGGAGAACTTTAGTTGCTGGGTTTTCCTTGTGGCCTGAGAATACCTGCTAGACCACTCATGAGACTTTGGCTGAGAAAGATTTTAGGTTGCAATTGGATATAAACATAAGAAGTGATTGATTTTTTCAGTCTTTCCTCATTAAAATTACTCTGAACAGAGGCATCACACCTGAATACCTAGAAAGACATGCCTCTTAATTTAGGTCACTTGCCTAACTTTTTACAAATGGTTTGTTCAAACTCAAGTCCAAATAATTTCTTTGGGGCATTTTGGACTTGCTACACAAGATCAATTTGTCTGACAAGTTTCTGGTGGTATTAGACTCACTGTGCATATATAAAACATTATAAGTTTGGTGACCCTAGGTATGCTGTTCATAATCACTCCTTTGCACAACAGCTTAATGAGCAGCATAGAAGCAATCGCCAAGCAAAAGCTAAAAATAAAGTCCAAAGAAGGCTTTAAAAAAACCCTAACATTCCTGAAGGATTTACAGTAAGTATTCAGAAGGAAAAGGCACACTAATTTTCTGCTTACTAAGAAAAAAATAAAGGAAAATAAAGGGGTATGGGGCAGAAGTCCTTCTTTTTCCTAGCTCCCTAAATGCTGTATATTTTTGCAAATAACAAGTGTACTTTGTGGAAGGAAACACGGCAGCCAGAAAGAGTGCACAGTAGTTCACTAAATTATTCATTTAATCATTATTGATCTCAGATGAATTAGACAATGGTATGCTTTAGCTGAGCACAAAGTTACTCATCTTTGATTTGAATCTTAGAGGAAGCTGAGCTACATTATATTCATGCATACCACAACAAAACACAATAGGCAATTTCCTCAAAAAATGTTTGCCAACATAAATTAGGAAACTGGTTATGTTCATATAGTTCAATAACAAAAATCAAAATTGTTACATTTGTGCTACAATCTAATCAAAAGGATTTAGGAAAGCAGAGGGTGGCAAAGCATTTTAAAGAGAAGGTGCAGCCTTCTGATTGTAACTTACCAGGAGTCTTGAAGGTTCAATCTGTATTCTAGAATAGCCACCAGAGCCAGAGCACTCAGACTTTTCATATTTCTGTCTAATACAACATAATTTTCAGTATAACGTTTTTGGTTTGGCTTTTTTTTCTGATCAGAAGTTTAATGGTACCTGTGAATCGTGTAAACGTGTAGGGTTAAACAATTAAAGTATATTATTAAAACTTCACATTATCGATGCCTCTGAGCATTTGACTGAGAAGATATTTTGGAGAATATAGGTGGCAAAAAGCACTCTTTCAGAAGCCAGGGAAAAAAAATGCAGATAGGAGGACTTGTTGAATATTATGTATGTCACCGAAATACAGTCCAGGAATACGGCAGAGGCATGGCTATGTCTTGGTAGATGTGCACAGAATGTGTATGACAGGAAGCACCCATGAAGGAAGTGATGAGGTAGATGACGTTTTTTAAAATAAGATTAAAGTATTTGGCCCACAGGTAGGGTGGGATTTGATTGGCTAGTATCACTGTATAGCACAGTGTCCTGCCTGGCCTCCAGGTGCTAATGCAGTGCAATACATGTCTCCAGTACATACTGTGTGATACCCATTCATCCTTTACAGGGGCCTCAGGTGTCTGTAAGAACCACAAAAAACCATTTTATCTCTATGGATACAAAATGAAAACCTGTTGTCCAGGTTCATTTTATCTTAAGCTTGAGAAATCTAAAATATAAAGATGCACTTGCCCAAAATGTTCTGGACTCCTGGCCACAGCCCAGAGCACTCTTCGTCCCAGCTTAGAAAGCTGTGCTGTTTGGCAGCACAAGATTTTTATACTCATGGAAACAAAAAGAGAACAGGACTTCTGGAGTCTTTTTAGCTTGGTATTTAGGTTTATTCCCAGCTAACATAGAGAATTCTTTGGATATGATCTTTAGAAGAAAGACAGTTCTGATTTTTATATTAAATAATCATTAATCTGTTGACAAGAATCATATCTCAAAAGTAATTTGTATTAGATGAATGCTATTATTCCTACACTACAACGTCTGTCTCTTTCTTTCACTGGGCAGAAGAGGAATCTTTCTTTTCCACGTAGTGGTAAAGGTTAAAGTAGGGAAAAGCAACTGTCTTTTTACATCATAGCTGCTGTTTTCCCCCTGGATTGTGGGTTTAATTGTCTCCTGCTCCGGTAGGCTAATGCTGTACTCTTCTGGTAATTGTATATAAGGTGGAAAAACCTTTGGACTCTGCCATGAAACCCAGTGTTCATAGGTGATTCCAAGGAACATTAAAATGAGACTTGTATGGTGCTCTCAATAATTTATTTTCTGCAAACTGCATGGAAAAATGGGTAGCTGCACAGATGACATTGACCCAATCTAATTGCTCACCCTGAAGGAAAACCAGGCAGAACAAAGCCATTGCGCACTGTGTGTGCCAGCAGTCTTCCAGCCAACCATCAGGCAAGTACCAGCCAACCCAACAGATCACTGTGCTCCTCAGTGCCATATGGTTCCTGGTGAGAATTCATGGCAAACAAGGAGGGCTCCCAGGATTAACACAGGAAAGAAAACCAGTTTTAAATCAGAGAAGAACCTGTTTCAGTTCATCCTGTAGACAGAATATCATTGTCCCCCCAGTACTCTTTTGAATATGCGAAACACACATACTGTTTGGGTACGCAAAGTGAGATTTAGATCTGTATACTCAAGGATTTTCTAATTAGAAAACTGCCTTAGAACTCCCAGCACAAAAACATGTGTAATACATAATTCACAGTTACAGTACAGCTGTGCAGGAGAAGCAATAAGAGTTCTTGATTTCACATGCAAAGAAGCTGTCAAAGGCTGATTAAAAGAAATCTCAGAGGGCATTACAGGACCTGTGCCCCCTTGACTGTATGCTGTAGATGGGACGGCCCATCTACTCTATCTACTGAAGCTGTCTATTAACACTCTGATCCAGCCTACAGGGCCTAAAAAAAAAAAAAAAAGCTGACTGTATATTTTTGTTGCTGTTTATTCCATTATGCAGTAGGACTGAGCAGATGTATTAAGTGCAGCATCTTTCAGATATGAAGTAGAAGCAAAGCACAAATTATATATAAACCTCAACAATAAGTGTTGTGAGGTAAAATATCTGCAGTTCTCAGTGAAAGGTTGTTGCTATGTCTTCCAGGTTTGACACATTTCTAGGAGTACATTTGCACAATGCATTGTGATGGAAAGTGCCGTACAAAGGTAGAACATTAATATGTAGTACTTGTTATAACCAGGAGCTATAATTAACCATTTTAGTAAAAAGAAGCCTTTAAATGGATTGATTTATCTTCCTGACCACCCAAAGCTAATTACACAGATGATGCTTTATAGGAAGAACAATGGAAGTTGGAGACCAGACTATAGGCAAGGCAGGCACGGGGAACTTTCTGCTGTTCAGTTGCAACCGGATGGACTTTATCTTCGGATGTGACACAAGACATTCGGTCGATGTATTAAAGCAGTGAAAATCTCCACCATGCTTCACACCAATATAGACTGACTTAATTTTTAATCCATAAATAATAGATTTTTGGTTCAAGCAAGCAATTAAAAATTCTTCAAGTGAAAGGTGTTTTCCAGAGATTTGCCATGACTTGAAATATATTCACCCTTTAATTGAGTGGTTTTGAATGTTAACATCAAGACATCAAAAATGTTTGCAAAACAGTAGCCCAAGTATTTGCCTTATGTACCATAAAACTTGTATATGCTATTGAGGGTAGCATTATGGTGGCTCTTTTTTTTCCCTCTTGTCATAGCATACTACTGTTATGGGAGATGTTATAAGGTTTGTTCTGTATTTACATGAAATAGATATAAACTTGCATCAGAAAACAGTAGAGAAAGAAAAAAGAATGGAAATTTTGAGAAAGTGCTCTTTCACCAATTCAATATCACAACACTTGTTCTAGGACTTGAGACATTCAGCGAAAGTTAAAAATCAATAAGGTAAGACATTAGAAAACTACAGCAGGTCTCCTTATTTAATAAGACTTTCATAGTTTATTTGCATGTAAAATCAGATTTCTTGCTACTTCTGCAGTTGTAATATATTATTACTGTACTACATTAGTAATATAGTAAGCATAATACAGAATGGATTCTGTGTAAGTCGTATGTTTTTGTGCAAAGTTTCATACCATTGGGACGTCTTCTTGCATATTTGGAATTTGTAAATTGATGTGCAGAATGAACTCTGAGTGGTTACAGAAAAACACTAGTTGGATGAATCAGTTGCTTACTGCTCATAGCGGTGATTGGATTAACAGAATAAAACTGTTTAGTGGGAAAACCAACTGATAATCTGAAGAGATTTAAAGCAAATGAAATTATTTTTTTTTTATTAGTGGGCTGAAATTTCTTTACATAGTTGATACATGTTTATTTCAGCACAACTGAATTTAGTGCACTAATAATGATTTTTTTCTTTAGTGATGGACTGCTAAGCTAGACCGTCAGTGACTTGAACTGTTTGCTGGCCTTTCCTGCAATTCACAGGCATGGTTAGGTGGACTAGCCCATGTGCCGTAACAAAATTGGAATGGGAGACCTTCAAGCAGTTATGAAGCATGACTGGAAAATAAATGTGAGCAAAACTCAAAACAGTCTTATCACCTGATAAGAAGAAAGCTGGAAAAGTCCACAAGGATAAATTCAATTTGAAAAATGACTGCACTGTAAATGCATGATATTGTTTTCAAGACTCAAAATAAATGTCACAGGTGACTCAGTCACTCCGTATCTCCCTATCTCTGCTGCCACAGCTACACTGTTTGAGAGAAACTGGATACTGAAATGTCAGGGGGAATATCAGGTAAGAAGTGGATACCTTCTGTTTTGTTCAGCTGCTACCCTGCCTTTTTATTTCAAAGTTTCTAGTAAAGCACATTCAGTTAGGATTAATGGACTTTTAAGTACTAATATATGGAATCCAAGATAAGCTGCATAAGGCCAAAGAAAGGTCTTTACCTCTAAAACTCAAAGGTCTGATGAACGCTAACTACTCCCCTTGCTGCTGATCAGAGGAGAATAAAATTTGCTTTAAATGGAAGAAGCCATTTTTTTACAACCGTATCAGCTTGTGCCTGCAGTAAGAGCTAAGCTGAGCTGACACTGCTGCGTCCCAGAGACAGATCTGCTATTTGGTCACCTTCAGTAATGCTTCTGAGAAGACTAGAAGAGACAGAGGTCTGAGTAACTGTTCCTGAAGTGGCTCTAAAAATCCACATTACAGACTGATCCATCCCCTAGAAGGGCTATGCTCTGCTACTCACAACTCTGCCCAAACATTGTTAGAACAAATAGTGCTCAGAGATTTTTATCTCTGTTCAGTGTTTCTCTTCTCAAAAGCTAAATACTGATTAACATTAAAATATAGTCAAATGCATTAAGAAACTTTAAAAGAACACTTAATTACTGGTGATAACATTCTCTTCTGGAAAAAATTCTAAGTTGTTTTTTCAACTTTGGTAAAACCAGACATCTTTCAGAGCATACATCAAATACTATAAATGGCAAAGCTAAAAAATATTTTTCTGATGTTACTTCAGAATCTCATTGTCAGTTAACTGAAAATGGTTATATCTTGTTCAATGCATTGTGGAATAACTTTCTCAGAGGAAAAATCATTGTCACTAAAGTGGATGTCACAAAAATACGAAATTTTGCTGCATTGCAGGATATAATCCTCCCGCTGGACCTTATAATAAGAATAGCTAACATATTAAAAAGAAAAACGGTAGTAGGTTAAAATAATGTAGCTCTACAGGGTTTGTTTCCAAGAACATCAGCAATTCCCATTAATTTTAGTAAGCATCAATGTCTCTCAGATCTTCAGTGCCGATGTGAGGGAAGATTCCCCAAGTGATAGGAGTTGAATTTTTTCCAGCAAAATCAATGGATGTATTCTATCTGCATCAGATCAGGATAAAACATTTTAGATACGTGCTAATTTAATTTTTACAAGAGATATTTCATGCTTTTGACTTTGAAATTAAATTTAAATCAACCTTCGACCAATTACATTGTCCGTACGACGACATATTGCCACATACTGCTTTTGCCGTTTCTTGTTACAAGGAGTGCACATATGCAGCATTACTAGCTTAACACTTTTTAGTTTTAGGCAGCTTTTGGTGATGACGGCGATCTATACCTATGCTTACACCTGTGTTAACTCTCACACTCACAGCCCTGCAGAACTACAAAGTTATCCTCTGTGTGACAGTGTTTTACCTTTGAATATTTAGCTTCCTTCACTTCCTTTATATAAGCATGCACTAGAAGTTGTAAAATCTGTTGCCACCATAACCTGAAATTAAAACTGGCATAAACAAGATGATAGCAAATAAATGACACAACAGAGATTGCTTATCAGCACGGTTACACCAAAGTCATGACAAAACATGCATATGTTCATAACAAGGATATCACACACAGCATCCATAAGCATGGCATTTGTTAGGCGTGACAGAAAGACATTTTCAGCACAGTGTAAAGACATAACCCACACAAAGTACCCATAAATCAGAGCAATGACTAGAACTAGAGCTAACTTCCATTGAGCCTTATGCATAAAAAGTGGTCTAAGATTATCAACATCATGCATGTGCCTGTATGTTGTGTGTGTTCATCTGCTGCTGGGAATTCCTTTAAGGAATACCATAGTTACCTCAAGATAGTAAAGTGGGTATATACATTATTGTCAGTTGGCTTCTGTGCAGAAGATTTCTGTCTGCTCTGTGGAATATTTTGGCATTATTTCATGTAAGACATCAAAAGAAAGGGTAGAGGATAGAAATAAACTTGGTTACTTAAGAGATAAGGTCCAAAATCAAGAGAATTAAATTAACAAAGAAAAGACAAAATCTTTCAAGTAGAAAGGAGAAAAAAAATTGCACGTATCAACCAAAAAAAAAAAAAAAGCTATGTAATAGAGAGAAAAGAAGGATCTGGACCTTAAAGAATAGAGGTAGTAAAATAACAGTTAAAGTTATAATTTTACTTCCAAAAGGAAAAACCTCATTCTGGGTGAATAAAAATCTAATACTGTCATAGGATGTGAAAAAGGTAATATATCTATTCTTAAGAAACAGGTTAGACAAGTATTGTAATATGTACTTAATTACAGTAACTTTTTAAAATATGTAAATGAATCACATAGAGGAAAGAAACATATGAAAGTTCTGGAAAACATGTCTTGCTTAAAAATTTTTTTATTTTTTTTCTTTAAAGAAAGCAGAAAAAATGTTGGAAAAAAGGGTAGCAGTCTAGCATATCAAAAGCAGGAGTCAGCCATTCTTTAAAAATTCTGGGGAAAGAATTGGTCTAAGTTCAAAAAGGGTTCAATCTAGGAATGAGAAAAAGCTTTTTGTTAAGTTTCTGAAGACCCTGGATCAAGCTACCTGGAGTTACCTTCCCTGGATCATTTAAATAGCAGCATTTGTCCTAGATGTTATAGGTATATGTAGCAGTTTTCATAATTTCTCAGGCATCTTCTATCTCCTTTTTAGCCATACAAGACGTGACTTAACATGCACATTTTTATGTGGTAGCAAGCTAAATTTTTAATTAAAATATGTGCTCTTTTTTTTTTTTTTTCTGAAGAAAGAGAGAAAGCATACTAGGAGGGAGAAACTGGACTACCATTCAGTTCTGAGTGAGTTTGCACCTCATTTGCCCCTTCTGAGCCACATCAGGCATAAACCCACTGCAGTTGAGAGGATCTATCTCCAAATGAATGACTGACAAATTTAAAACCTTCAGTTACATATGTTTGGTGATAACAAAACACTTAGGTCAAAACACACAACTTTAACATGACTCCCATTCCATAGCTGTTTCTCTATTTCTAATACTAAGTGTATATTATGGGATGTGCATGTACAAAAAGAGCATGCAGGGATGAGAGATAAAATGACACCAGTAACAAAGGGATTGCAAAATAATTACAATGTGCTTCTCTTTCTGTTACTGCTGTGAAGTGTCTGAATTGTAAGAATCAAAATCGGAACCATTATCAGATACAAATAGGAGGCATAATTTCAGTCAATAAGACACTGAAATGATGTCTATAAGATGATTGAACATTGCAATTATGGAAACCATGCAGAGAGTAGAAATCTCAAAGGATAAGCTGAAGAGAGCAGCATAGTTGTTCAAAAGTCCATAGTTTTGTATCTCAAGATATGATCCCTTCCTTTACAACAATCCAGTTTTGGGGTAATTTCACCTGGCAAGCTTCAAGTAAAAACCACAGCTGGATAACATCAAAACAACCACAAATGACCTCAATGAACAGTTGCATGAAAAATTCATTTATGATCCTTTAGGCATCTATGCATTTTTTCTAAATGCAAACTTAATTCCATTTCAAAAATTAGGGTCCTACGCTGCCTAGAAACTTTTGAAAATGTTACGAGTTGACATAATTGGTAAAGACCTGCACAGAAAGATGTCCATTTGAATATGCCCGGGCAAACTAAAGCTTACAAAGCCCAAATATTAAATACTTGCAAAACCAGCCTCATCTATTGCACGATCCTACTTTTTCCCTTTCTAAGTGGTTTCTGCTTGTATGCTGCCGTCGGCAGCAGTACTAAGAAACGCTTAATGTGTCTGTACTTCTAGGCTATCTTATCTTGCCTGGATTTACTATTCATCCCTGAAAAAGATTTACTTTTTACTCTACAAACTTGCTGGCAGGTGTGCATGAAGTTGAATTTATGCAAGAACTTTGCCTCAAGAGGACAATTACAGGTAAATTCTGGGTGTAATCTGTCCAGGATTTTCTCATGTTTTAATGTGCCATGACCTGCTCATGTCTTGTAATGTCTGCAGGCACCCCTGAGAAACTGCAGAGAGGTCTGGCAGGCTGCTGTTGTCTGATAAAAAGGATCAAGAGAACATTAAATTTCAAAGAGTTGTTTCTAAAGGACAGTGCTTGTTGTAAGGTGTCTACAATACAAAATACAACTACTTTTGCTGGACCGAATTTTGCTATCAGTTACAGTCCTGCAATTTCAACAACAGCTGAGATTTGGACTTATGCAACTGATAGGAAACTCAACTTTTATATATTAAGGAAGAAGAATCAATTTATGTTACAGATTTCCTTTTCTTTTTTTTTTTTTTCCCCTCCTCCTTCTGTTTTTTTTTTTTTTTTCCCTTTTTGACTTCTTTTCCTCCAGTTTCTTGGAAGAACTTGAAGCTGGTACTTTTCAAGCTGGAAATTCCTAACTTCAGAGCCACAGATGCCCAACATCATACCTCTTGAGCCTCCATTATGTCTGTGCATCAGAGAGCATCTAGTGTTTATCTCTGCGTGTTTGGTTTGAGAAGATTGATGTTCCCCTGTTTCTTCATAAATGGCTTCCTAAGTGTGAGAAAAAGGGAAAATCTGTCCAAAGTGGATTTTAAGGAATTAATTTGTTTTGGGGAATAGTTAACAAAAATGTTTGAGAGTTACTGCAACATTTCTATTAAGCAATACTTTAGATAATATTTTAAGCACTTTAACCATTCAGCTGCTTAAGCCTACTATACTGTATGCTGGTTTTACAGATGTCAAACAACTCAAAAGACATAGAAATCACTGATATGAAAACTATTCTTCTTAAAATAATGGCTGTGTTGCTGGTCTGCTGTCACTGCAACTGATGACACAGAACAGTCCTTCCAGTATCCAGAGCTGTTCCTCTTTGCCTATATTTGCCTGTTCTCTTTTGTCTCAGAACTCCTTGGAGAGGAATTTCTTAATATATGTAAGCTTAATATGCCAAGTGGAGCACAACTACTTAGCTAGTAGCCTTAAGACATTGCTACAAATACAGAGAAATGAGATGTTAAAATAGCAATAGAAGTAACCTATTCCTACATATGTTCTTCATATGAGATAGACAGTAAGGTCCACCGTATTAAGACACTAAGGCCACCTGGATTATGTGTGCTTGTAAGAAAAGTTTCACTGCACTGTGAATGTACTCAGCATAATTATATAGGTAGTTAATTGCCTCACTCACAAATTGCACCTAGAAGCTATCTGGAAAGCAGCTACACATTACGCATAGTATTTCACACTACTAAATCCCCAAACTGAACATACCATTTGTAAGTGCTTTTAAATGACTGAAGTGCAATACTCTAAGTTTAGTTTTAGAGTATATATGAAGTGGAATGAGCTGGAAATAGCTCCAGGCATATGCAGTCTAGGACAAATTGAATGTGTTCAAATGAGGCCCCCATGTCCAGAGGGACACCAGTAGCATACTCGGCCAGGCATAGGTGTTACTATTAGCACATTATGTTATTACACCATGAATTCTCCCATTGAGCCTTGCTGCCTCTAAAGGGACATGCTTTCTAAAGTGCTATAAATATACATGAATTTTTATGCTGGCTAAGGTCATAAACGGAAGCACAGTTTTCTTTAAGTACACTAATATGCACAGAGTTTTTCCAACTCCTGCAATATTTTCATATTTTTATTTGCAATTTTAGACTGTACTGCTGAAAGGTTTTTAGTATACTGGTCATCACCTTTTCAAACCAGTAACTTAACTGAAACCGTCTGACTGTAGAAGAAACTCAGTTAGAATTCGAAAGGCATCCTACTGTTTACATCCTTGATTTTCCTGTATTTATCATTCTTATATTATTTTTGGCATTGGTTTTCTGATATTAGCTAGAAACAAATCACTATTTGCTTACCAACTACTACTAAAATGAAAGCAATATTAAGCAAGAACTTAAAACATCCTTAGTGAGCACACCAAAAGTACAATGAAAGCATTCAGTTACCAGGCAAATTTCTACTTTTTCCAGTGAAGTGCTTAAACTTTATTGATAAACCCAGAAGTTTCACTGGGGAATAAAGTTGGAAAATGTAGATGTCTACAATTTGTCATTCAGAAATATCCAAAGCACTCATCAAAAAGACTTTTGTCTCTGGCTGTGGGGTGATCCTGTGTACTGCAAGGCCCAGATCTTTGCATAAGTGTGTTGAGAACAGCATACAACAAATAACAATCATAATAAGGTTACTTGACAAAAATGATTGCCTGTGTGTTGCAAATTAAAGTCTTTCCTGGGAGCGATTTGAAATATATAGTGGCAGTAAATAGATGCAATTCTTCAGTTCCTTGCTTGGAACCAGCCCGTGCTTATGTTCACACAGAGAGAAAAAAATACCCATAGCAGCTAAACAATGTTGAAGCTTATAAAGTGGCCCATCACTCTTGCAGGTGCAGAGGGATATTAGCAAGGCTCTGGTCCTCCTGAGACTCCAGAAGCAATTGGACATTTTGCTCCTTTCTCTGTCCAGCAATGTAGAAGTAATTAGTTCTGTGCTTGAAACAGGGAGGGTTTTTTTCAGGAATGACCCTGTGCTGAGAGGAGAAGAGCCAAGCAGACACCTCATTGACATTCTGAGATGCTGTGTGGCTGTTGCAAGTGCTTTTCTCCTGGTATAACAGGCAGCCTGGATGATACCAGCAAAGGTAATGTCCTCTTCCCTGCAACCATAATGTTTCTTAGTGGTGCAGACTATTGCCTTTAGCTTTATGTTTAAAAACACTGTAATCCCTGCCCCTTCTGGTCTTCAGTTGGCAGTCAAAAAGTTTGGGCCATGTGTGCCAGTTCTTATCTCCCCTGCCTCTACCTACTCCAAACACCTTTTCTTTTTGGAGACCAAGAGTTTTCTGAGACAGCTGACATTTTTTCACCTTGGCCTTGATGTGAGATTTCACACATTGGACTCCCACTATTCATGATCCACAGATTTTTTTTAGCACACACTTCTTTTTCTACCTCTTTCCCCTCCAAGGGCTATATTCTGAAAATGAGTAAATTCACATCTCTGGGTATGACCCAAACCATCCAAGTCTTTGTGTCAGGGTTGGAGTCCACGTCTCTGTTATAAGCCAGGCAGTGGACACAGGTCCTCTGAATCTTTGGTGTATAGATTAAAAAAAAAATCATCCTTTTGCTTTGTGACAATAGTCAGGCCTAACTGGGACACAGAACTTCTGGAAATGCTTCACTGATGCATATCTAGTATATAACAGATGTCTGATATCAATATCTAAGTGTATCTGAGTACCAAAGAGCATGTAAGTACATATAAGATGTGGAATTCTCTTCAGCATTTTCTGGTACTTACACAGGTAGCCTTCACACTGGCATCTATGGATCAGGTTTTTCAGCATGTTTTCTGTAGCCTGTCTTGAAAAATTTCCAGGAAAGTTGAAGATTACTAAATTTAAAGGTCTTCCTTATTTTCACACCTGTTTGTGTACTTAGCACCAAGTCAGGAAGGTGAAGTTGAGGATTTGGCAGTACATGTTCATTGAACCCAGTGTTTTAGTTCTCAAAAATAAAGTATGAAAACATAAATTTCATGAGTGTGTTCTGATGGTGGCTAAGGTACAAGATTAAATACATCCCTACATAAAGAGCAGACAGCTTTGGTATAGAAACACTGAAGGGAGAAGGAAGGCGATATACCTAGTTTAATGAGTTATTTATAGTTTTGAAGTATCTTCTCAAATATTTAAAGTAATGTGACGTTAATGAGCCATGTGCAATCAGTAGCTTTTGCTTTGTTGAATATTATCCCCAGGGTAAACTGAGTCATTAATATTAATTAGGAATTGAGTAGCCAATTACAGGGTTGAATAGGAAGTGAGGTAAAAAAACTATTTGGAAGCAAAATATCTGCACAAACATAGCAAGGGAGTTTGAGGTCATTAAAATCTGTGAGCTGGGGTTAGTGGGCTCCATCGATGCTCATTATTAATGAATATACCTAACTCACTCAATTGCTCTTTCTGATTAATCAGAAATAAAGTATCTGTAAATAGAATAATTCAGCATGAGGTAAACAACTGGATTTTAATTTCCAGTGGATGGAAATTGTAGCAGTAGATGGTAGATAGATTTAAGTTTAAATTATGTACTGAATTAGATAAGGCTAAATATAAATCAATAGGAAGACTGATTGCATTTCCTTTTTTTAAATCTGCCTGACACTTGCTTCATTCCCTGAGAAGCATTTCCCTAAAGCAATGACCTCATATACTTCACCTTTTCCAGATTTTTTTACTTTTGCAGATTTCATTATGAAAACTGAAAAATTTGTACACTCTCTCTCTTCCTTGGCTTGGTAAGTTGTCAGGTAAAATTGAAACTAAAACAGTACTTTAGTTTAAGTGGAGAAGTCTTTTCAAGACCATCTTAAAGCAGCAATGTATTAAAAACCTGACCTACGTCTGTAAGGTATTCAGGTACATCTTGGAAGAGTGTCTTAGAATACGAGAAAATTAGTAATTATGCCTTTAAAGCCCATTTTCCCATAATGTATAAAGCCTGGGGACACATGGGAGAAACAAAATCTTGAATAAGCTGCTCATTAAGTAGACACCATCCATTCCATATACTAAATGATACAAGAATGTGTGGGAAAATTGTGTAAGTTCTTAGAATTTCATATAATACCTAATACATATGCATAAGAGGGCAAATTATGGTAACTTTTGAATTGTTCTATTTGGCAACTTTATACTTCTCTTGGTCTTTCTTAAAGCATTATGTCTGTTAGCTATTCATGAGTAGTGTTTTCTTCAGGAGCTTTGCTGATGTTTATTTATGCCACCACATTCTACCTGATTGCTTCATTTGTTAGCTTGAATTTCATATGTTTGTATATTAGTGCTTAGACAGCTTGGGGCCAAGAAGCCGGTTAAGGACTAAATCAGATCTGTTTCTTTGCTAAGCTGCTGCATTTTAATAAAATATATTCTCTAGAAGCTGGACTGTGGTTAAACCCAGGCCACTGTCATGGTTTAAGCCCAGCCAGTAACTCAGAACCACGCAGCCGCTTGCTCACTCCCCTGCTTATTTCTCACCCGACTCCAAGAGGGTTGGGGAGGAGAATCAAAAGAATGTAATCCCCACGGGTTCTGATACCAGCACTCCAGTAACTAAGGTATAATACAAACCACTACTGCTACCACCAATAATAATAATGAAATAACAAGGGGAGAGGATACAACCGCTCACCACCTGCTGACCAATACCCAGCCTGACCCGAGCAGCGATCTGGGCCTTCTGGATAACTCCCCCCAGTTTCTATACTGGGCATGATGTGCTGTGGTATGGAATACCCTTTTGGCCAGTTTGGGTCAGGTGTCCTGTCTCTGCTTCCTCCTGGCTTCCCCTCCTCCCTGGCAGAGCATGAGACTGAGAAAGTCCTTGGTTGGAGTAAACATTACTGAGCAACACCTAAAAACATCGGTGTTATCAGCATTGTTCCCAGGCTGAAAGTCAGACACACAGCACTGCACCAGCTCCTAAGAAGGAGAAAAAATGACTGCTGTAGCTGAACCCAGGACAGACACCATAGCATGAATCAAGAAGACATCAACCTTCAAGGTCCAGCCCAGGAAAATAACACAAGCTGGCTATGGAGATCTACCGGTAAAGTAACTTTGTATAGATTAATTAGGGATCCTCCTTGCTTCTGTACAACCATTCCTCACCTGCTGCAACACCACTGAAGTTCAAATGCCTTCATGTACCATGTGATGAGAACAAACAGAATTGTCATCACTGCACATCATCTCCAATTGTCTGATTTTTACTAATAAATATCAGTAAAGAACATATCTAGTAATCCCTCTAGTCAGCTTTTGATGGCATAGTCATGATGGCACAACTGGTATTTCTAATGGCAAGAAGTCAAGTATACCTCATCTATACTGGCTTTTTCTGAATGAAAAAAAAACCAAAAAGAATGCTATTTGCCAAACTAAAAGACAACAATTTCAGCAATGGTATTTGGTAGCTACTGCATGACACATGTCATCAAAGAATCTCCTAATTAATTATAAATATTAATTACTGAATTTAAATTAGCCAGTTGAGTTGTATGAGGCAGAAGACACATGACACTAGATTTTTATCACCTTCATTCAAATGATACATCTTTCAAGGCAACCTAGTATAGGGTTTCTTTTTAATTAGAAGCTGCAATGTCTCAGAAAAATGAGATTACAATGTAAATTTGTCCAATTTTTGTATATTGACGTGAACTCATGTCTCATAAAGTGCCATAAAAGCTTTGAAAGTCATAAAGTTATTAAAAAAGGTCTTATTTTATATCCCATCTGAAAAACAGCTCATCCACCACATAACCAATACAGTTTACTTTTCCCTTTATGTGGCAGCCTAGTCTTAAGTTTGTATCATCAGAAAGAATAAGTATCAGATTATTTAATGCAGTCATATAACTGTTAGATAGAGCTAGAATTAGTGCTTTATAATTTATTAAATTATATACATTTTATTTGAGTGTCAAAACTGTCAGTTCTCATTCTCAGAGCTTCTGTATTATAATTTAACTATCATTTCCTACTATACCCAGTGTTCCTCAGTCTAGTAAAAGACACACATTAAGCATAGCACAACATGAACAGTATAGGTAAAATATGGGAAAACATGTACAGTACAGATGATTAAATTTATAGCTATCTGCACAGTAAAGTACAGATTTTTGTGTATTTCTATGTAATGACATCTGTAGTGATATTACAATATCCCAACAATTCACTCTGCCATTAACTCAGATAGATTATATGTTCATATATATGTTGGGGGAACACGTGGAGTAAATCAGAACCATGTATCTCATACCACTTGCCAGAGAAGTCAGGTGAGGAAGATTTAACTCACACTTTTAGCTCATTTTCATGTCCAGTGCACATCGTTGACTAATGCAGTGAGTATCATACTTCCCCAGAATAAACAAGTATTACAATTTAGTAGAATTGATATAACAGCACCAGGTGATCAAAATATTCCTAGTACACTTATGGTCAAGTAGGTGGGTGTTGACAATTCAGGCAGTGGACATCATAGCTTGTCTTTTACATGCATGGCTTTTACTATGGCGTTTTAGATTTCCCATGTAGATACAGCCAAGTGGTTACACCCTCTTTACCAGAATATAAGGTTATTAGTATGGTAGTGTTGTTCTGTGCATGTTTTCTACACTTGCATAAAGCTTGAGGCTACGGAAATCCACCCACTGCCAGAAGAGTATCAGGTGCTAGCATTTAGGTTAGGGCAATCCCTATGACCAATACAGGCTGGGTGAAGAATGGATTGAGAGAGGCCCTGCAAGAAGGACTTGGGGCAGATGAAAAGTTGGACAGTAATTTTGCACTTGCAGCCCAGAAAAGCATGTCCTGGGCTGCATTAAAAGAAGCACGACCAGTAGGTCAGGAGTGATACACACATCTTGGTGAGATTTCCTTTTCAGGGGTAAGCCTACCATTTTTTTTTCTTCTAGTTTATAGTCTCTGTAGAGTAATATTTTCTGAAAGGTTAAATTTTTACATGGAGTACAAAAGTAGCAGCCATGAAAATAAGATGTCAAGTCGCTTGTTAAAATAATTAAGGTGTCATTTCATGAATCATCCATTGTCCAAATTAACACATATTAAGAATAGGCTTGTATTAAAGAATCTGCTTAAAAGTTGGTGGTTTTTCCCCCCTGAGGTCTTATTTAATAAATCTAGCTAAAAATTCTGCTCTCTGTTTAAACAGCTGTATGGATACGTGGGTGTAATTGAAAGCAGAGGATTTCCATTGGAGAATAATGAAGGCAAATCTCCCCCAGCGCCACTTTTTTTTTTTTAACATGCCAATAAACAAGTGTACTATTCTAAAATGTAACTAAAGAGGTAATATGACTATTGTATTTAGATCATTCTACATAAGAGAAAAATTAATCTGAATTTTAAAAAAGGATTACTTATAAAATTTGCATCATACTGCTATTGCCTCCTCAGGAAATTCTACACTATTCTTTGAAAACAAAATAGCTCTTTCTGAAATGTTATGCCTGCAAGCATTTTTTTTTTTCCACAATGACAATACTGGCCATGTGAGAATTTGCCTCAAGTTGAGCAAGACTGCTTAGATACCTGAATAAAACAATGTACGCTCTCGAATACTCTAGGGTTCATCCAACAGTAGCAAATTGCATACAACTGCATCATTAAAAGCAGTTTTCTGTACTTTCTGTGACTATCTTGTGTATAACGTGTAGGGCTGATATTAGTAAGTGTATTGATGTGTCTTCTAATTAATTTACTTCAGTCAGGGTTAGGCCTCTTTTCTCTCACATACTGTGAATACAACTGGGTTTTTCTGTACTTGACTTATTAGAAACTTGGAATCTAAAAAGCAAAATGTAGTAATCAATAGTTATCATCTAGACTTTCTAGAGTTCATTCCAGTGTACCCTAGTGCTTCATTAAAAAGTTGTAACTTTTCATTGTTGTCTTGCTGATGGCTTGTGATAGGCTTTTCAGGCAACATTTAAGAGAAATGCTACTGACGAGCGTAGAGAGCAAGAGTTTGTGTTTAAAATTATAGCTTGTGGATATGGTAAATTTAAAGAAAAACATCTTTCAGCCTCTTCAATTATGTGTTAGTATAAAGTAGGTACTCAAAGTGTTGAAAGGTATAGGCTGCTGTACTGAAAGGTAATGAAAATATTAATAAAAATATAAATAACTGTAGCTGTTACAGACAGGATTTCGCTGACCACTGGAAGGCTACACTGTTAATTAATAAACATCACAAATGCAAGTAAATAATGGAATTTAGATTACATAAACAAGTAAAAGACAGTTTTCAAAAACATTACAGTCACAGCAAATTCAAATGCAACAGGTATTAAAAGAGCTGAAAGGCCCGTTTTAAAGTAATGCTTTTAATTTCAATGCATGATATAGTAAGCTTTTATAAACAGAGACATCTCATTGCATGTTAGCTAAGGTACATCCACTGTAAACAGTTTTCTTGGAAAATGCACTCTCAGAAAATACAACAGAAATTGAGGTATTCTCAATTTCTGTTACCCCCAGGTAGAAGGTACAATTCATGGATACTGTGCTCTGCAAAAATGGAAACATACAATTTTTTTTTTGCTTTTTAATACAAAGGAAACAACTTAGTAAAACACAAAATCACAGAACAGATGATGCTGGAAGTGGCCTCTGAAGATTGTCTAGTCCACTCCCCAGTTCAAACCAATGTCACCTACAGTAGGCTTCTCACTGTCATGTTCCAGTTGGATTTTGAATATCTCTAGGGATAGAGACTTCACAACCTGTTTCAATGTTTTATCACTCTCACATTAAAAAAAATTAAAAAATAAAAAAATCTTATTTTTAAATGTAATTTTCCATATTTCTGTTTGTGCCCATTTGTCAGTGGGCACCAATAAGAGCTTGGCTTGTGCATCTTCCTATCCCTGCTCCCAGTCAGGTATTTATACACATTGGTAAGATGCAGTAGTCCCCCCTGAGCCTTCTCCTGTTGAGGCTGAGCAATCCCAGTTCTCTCAGCATTTCTTCATATGTCAAATTACCCAAATGACCTAATCATCTCCATGGCCCTTTACTGAACTCACTCTAACATGTCCATGTCTCTCAACACCTCAGAGTCACCACTGCTGATTCATTTTGAGTCAGTCTTTGTGCCACTGATCACAACCTTGACTAGACTAATTACCAGTTCTCTATAACACATTGTAGAATTCACACATGAGCTTATACATATCTACAGCAATTACTAATTTTTGTTTTCAACTGAAAATGGCCTCATTGTTCTATACTGCAACACAGTTAGCCCTGTTCACTCTAAATTACGTGTTTCATAAATGAATAAGTGAAAACATAAATCTCATTTTTAATTTCCCTTGGACAACTTTTCAAACATATTTTTCTCTTGCTTAATAAAAAATTACACTTGGGAATTGCCTTTCATAGGGTGTTTGTACATTAATGTTTATTTCAGACCAGGCATACACTTTTGAAGAGAATTTCCAATTCTTCTCACATCTGATCACATCACAGGATGATCTCAGAGTGCACAAAGTGAATTCCTTATGCATGAGGCTGGACTGAAAGATGATGTCCAGGAGCACATTAAATGTGCTTCAGCTGCTAAAGGCATTGAGTTAAAGAGATTAAATCACAGGCAGTTTGAAATAAAATACCATGAACCACACATATTGTAGTCACAGGGTCCATGTTACTGTGATGTTAAGAAACATCACCAGTGATTAATGCCTAATCAAGAATAAGTCTTGATGCACCCTGGAAAAAAGGTGGTACACATTATCTATAGAGAGTTTAAATACAGTACAAAGAAATTTGCACATATGATATGGGAGGATGGCATTCTGCACTTCGCATTTTAAATGCAAAATAAATACAAAGACACTGGAAATTTTTTTGTAAATGAAAATGGAACATTTCAAGTAACTAGCAATTAAATTTATTTTGTATTTGGAATTAAGACAAATCTTGAAATGTAAGAATTGACCAGCTATATTTAGGGGAAAAAAACCCAATCAGATTATGAAGTACGCCTGAAAAACAATTTTTAAAATGAGAAAATATTCTAAAAGATTTTTAAGACAGAGTATTTTGCTATAGAAGACCCCTAGAATTTTCCAGACTTCTCTGTTGATGTTTTGGGATCTTTGTAGTTTACTGCTAAAATTTACGGCTTTGCTAGGAAATGTGTGTACCTTTATGAATCCTTTTAGCATTAAGGTAATTACTTTGAACTAATTGGGAACGTCCTTGAAATGGAATAAAACCAGACTCTGTATACCTGCAGACACCAAAGAAAGAACTGCACACATCCTGCATCTGAAATCACAACTCTTGCACTATTGTGTGACATGTGGTGCTGAAAGGTAGTTAAGGTAATAAGGTTCCAGTTTCTTTGAAAGTCACTGGGCTATGGTCATTACACATCCAAAATAATTTTAAACTCCTAGCCTCACGTCCATCTTTCATGTGTTTCATATTCATTCATGGAATAAAACTCAGGTGATACTCAGGTAATCATTCAAGTCCAAATGCTACCACACACATTTTGAGTGAGTAGTACTTTTCAAAATGATATACTCACTTCAAATGAGCTGCTTGAGACATTAGTACTAGAGGAGGCTTGATAAAACCTGAGTGAATTTTTCCAGTCTTCAGTAGCTTCAGCTGACCAAAACAGGTATCAAAGCCAAGTTTTGCATAACTGCCCCAATTACTTGCTTGAAAAATAGGGTCAGTATCCCAAAATTAAGAGCATGACCATCTCTTTCACAGATATGTCAAACTCCATCTTAAAATTGTTATGATTTTTGGCACCATGACTTAACTTGGAAAGGTACACTGAACCATACTGTTTAACATCCTTTTTTTGTTCTATAGGTAAACCATTCTGGAAAGTTTTTCTACTTAAGCAAGATCAGGTTCCCAAGGCAAAATATATTTCTGTCACTCTTTAAACATATCAGTTTAAACTACTACTAAAATCTTTCAATTTGGGAGTTTTTTAAAGTGATCCTTCACCTGTATGTACTGTTAGAACTTTTTTTTAATTCCAAACTTGAACTTCATTTATTGCTGCTTTAAGTAAAATGCTTCTCCATCTTTGCAGACATAAGGAAATTTTTATCCTCTTCCTCTGTATTTTGCATGCATCTTTCTTATATTATCTTCTACTTTCTAAATCTTATTTTCTGTAGCCTAAATAACCCCAGTTTTCCCAAACTTTCCTTGTAGCATTCCCCTTTTTGTAGACATCTGAGAATCCTTATTGCTTTCATCTCATCTATTCTCAGCTGATCACATAATTTGCAAAATATAGGGACCAAAACTAATAATATTATTCTGGCTGAGGCTCTTGAAGCCATGAATACAATGTAAGATTATTTCTCTTTTTTTATTTCAGGTCTTCTGTTCAAAAATGCTAAATTATGGTATTTGAATGTTTGCAACAGTAAGACACAACCGCCTTAAGTTCAGTTTGTGATCACAATACAACCCACAAATTCTTTTGGTGGTATTGTAAGCTATTTATTTGTTCTCCATGCCATATAAATAATATCCTTGTATATAGATAGAAATTTACATTTCCATATTAAATTTCATGGTATATTACCTCAGATTTTATGTTTTTGAGACACATCTGGATAAAATACAAAACATATTGAACAACCAGTGGTGTCATCCAAGCAATTATTTAGACTTTTACATCAACCAAATTGTAGATGAACATTTGTGATACGACCCACACACAGAAGATTTTTGTAGACAGCTCTAAGGATGGTTTACAACACAGTTTTGTACCCATCTGGTAAGGTTCATCTGCACTTTGTTGTTTTAATGTATTGAAATTCACATTCTGTAACACTAAGAATTTTATTAGCATCATGTGTATGTTTACTCCTTGCATATTTAACTGTCCACTTTATTAATTATAGAAGAAAATTTATGTGACTTTTTCTTGACAAATCCATGTTGGCAGTTAATCGTCTCCTGTTATGATCTCCGTCAAGGGTGACTCTCACCTTGGAGGTAGTGATGTCCATCCCCACCAGAACTGTATAACCCTTAGTAAAATCTTTCTGAGTGTTATTTCTTTGTTGTGCTTAGCATGGATGATGCACTTGCAACCTAGCCCAGCTCTGCAAAAGACTGGGAGAGGACGTACACTGTGCTGGTGCTGTAACACTACTGGGAAATTCCCTGGCTAGCCCAAAGGTGGCAGAGTCAGGTATATGACACACGGGAGCAAACATCTAAACTGGTGGACACCCTGGTGTCCTGCGATACTATTTTTTAAGTGAGTGGTGAGAATTTATATAACTGTGTGCCTTGATGCTCCTTGTTACAAGATTAAATGAAGCAGATTTTCAGAGTTGACAAATAAAACCAGCAAATGCACTGTGGATTTCTTTGGTGTCTTGCTCCTGCACAGTGGCCCTCCTTGGGCATTTTGCTGGCTTATCCCCAAACTCGTCAGAGAAGGATATACATCCACCTGAGCTGTTAACAAAAATGGTGCATTGACGAGGTCCTTTAAAAGATACTGACCTTTTTTTTTTTATATATATTTTCTTTTCATATGCAATAATTTAATAGTCTTGCTTTGGTGATATGATCTACATTGAAAACTACACTGTTCTTTTTTTGTTTGCTAGTGCCCTCTTACACCTTTGGTGCCTTATGTGCACACATACATACTCAACACATGCATTCACACATCTACTACAAAAGTTTCTGTTGCACTCCCCACCAGTTTCAAATATTAAGATCTCCACTGGTCTGGGTGATTTTAATGGCCTATAATTGTCTGTAACGTTTCAAGTTTCCAGGAATTGAAAGTAAGCCAGCCAAATTCATGGCCTTGATTTCCCATGTTCTCTTTCTCACTACCAGCCCTACTCTTAAAAACAGAGTAGTTGGATTGGAAGCTCTGACACCTCTCTAAGTTCTCAGAGAAAACCTCATCACATTAAGCAGCCCTGGTAAACTTTATCAAGGCAATCCATAAGCAAAATAAATAAATAATCCTACTGCTCTCAACTGTTCTGTTTTCCAGTCAGGGGCACTACATCTTTGTCAATGATGGTGAGTGTGTTAGCCAGCTGATCACAACTGACCTTTTCCATGGCCAAATTAATGCATTAAAAAAATTGAAGAAAAACAACAACAAAGGCCTAAGCATCATATTTTCATGTTTCTTTTTCTTGCCACAGTAAGAACAATTTCCTTTTTGTTGCACTTTTATAGTAATACAAGGCTTTCCTCTTATATTTTATATCCTGCTAAATATATGCATTTTTGAGCTTTGACATTTTTGAGTGTTCTTACATTTTTAGACTAAATGTATTCGCAGTCATGATTTTATATATCCTTTTGCTTAAACAGACCTTCTTACTCCCCAAAGCTTAAACCCCTCTCTGAGCTTTATAGACAGCAGTCTTATCCTCTCTCAGCCTTTGTTTCACTAGATTAAATAGGTCACATACTATGAGCTCACACTTTGATGACAGATACCTCATTCCCTCATTCATTTAAGCACCTTGTCTCTGCATCTATTCCAGTCTGAGCTCATTTTTCCTTTTCATCCCTTGCGAACACAGACACCAGATCAACTGTCATTGCTTAGACAGAAGGTCTCATTACTGTAAGACAGTTGATTGTCTTTTGCCTTTGCTTTTAGGTATGAATTTTAGCCATGCTCTTTGAACATAATAATTTTTATTTTCCCAGTAGTCTTGTTTTAATGAAGAGGAGAAGGAACATATCCAATTAACAATCAGAATAAAAAAAGATAACATTTCAAGTTGATACAGTACACGTATATTTTTCTGACTTATTTTTCACACAGAGATACTTTGGCCTTTTTGAGATAGCTGTGTACAGCAAGCCATATTCAGAAGACCATCCATACCTTAAAAAGGAAATTGAATATCAGAAAATAGCAGGTGGTTTTTTTTTTTAAACACAATCTCATGAAGTTTGCACATTTTCAAGCCCATCTATATCAGACTGCTAAAAAATAAAAACCTATACTTATTCTCTGATCTTGATTTTCCAGCTGAATACTGATGAATCTTATTTAGGTTTCAGTCATGTCTTTAGTGTCATTTAATGTTTAAATAATAACTTCAGATTTACACACATTTTAATTTACATCCTTATGTCACAACATTTTTATTGTTTTATTGCAAGTACGATGTGATCAAGTATGATGCAAGAATCAAAGTTCAGTTTTATTGTTCTGTATGGATGGATTGGGTTATGATACGGTAAGCAACATTGGAAGAGGGCTGTATTTACTTTTGTTTCTTCAAAAGTTCAAAGATTCGACTTCTGGATGGTGACATGGAAAAATGTATCATTTTTACTTACACCAATCTAATGTGTAAAGTGCACATTTCATTTATGTTCTTGAAAGTTTTTATATTGCATATAATAAATAGACCGTAAAAATCTACATATTAATGAGGTTGACAAATGAATTGTGTCATCTAGTTTGATCGTGTTTCTTTTTTTCATATGTACATTTACTTAATATTTAGAAAGGTAATTCCAGAGTTTTGGACTACTCATGATTTCATTTTGGTTTCCAGTACAAGAACTTCAGAATTCAGGATAGTGAGGACTCTTGAGCTTGAAATCTACTATATTATTCACCTATTAAATTTTCATTTTGTTTTGTTTTTGTTTTAGTAATCTGAAAATGTTTAGTAGAATGTTTAATAGAATGAGGAGTAAAATAAATCTATTATACTATATCAGCCTCTACATTCCTCAACTCTTGACTCAGATGAAACTGTATTTCTTCCCGAAGCAGCTCCACTCTCATAAATACTGGGAGCGTGAAAAATCCCTTCTCAATTATAGTTCCTCTCCTTGGAACCCATGAGATTCCTATGCTAAGAGAATGCAGAGGTATATGGTTAGCAGCTCATTTAGCAGTTCATACCTAATCTTGTGAGGTGCTGAAGCAAATGGAGATGAGCCATTCAGCAACCCACTGGTATGACATATAAACTATCAGGATGGGATCATTCAAAAAAAAATAGGGATTAATAACAAGAGAAATAATTTGTATTTTGAGACATAATTTAATTTCAAAACATCTCAATATTTTAGTTCATGAAAGTTAAGATAGCAATAGCAGCCATTTAGGGATGCAGAAAATCATTCCATCCTTTCCATTTTGTCTGTCAGAGCACTTGAAAATTAATGGTTTAAACCAGGTTAAATAACACCCTTTTTTTTTAATGTAACTTTTTTCACCCTCCCTTTTACACAGAAACATTCTTCAAATAGGGCTGAATAATGGTAACCAAAGGAAAAAAAAATCTTTCAGTATATAAAGAAAGCTTTGGTGAAGTGTCAGACGTTATAGTTCATGTAAGCCTTGAGAAAGGAAATATGATGATACTCCATGTCAAGTTCACTTGAAGCTCCTTTATTAAAAAGAGATAAACTATCTTGCTTTCATTTGAAAAAGCCTGTCATGATTTGATGAATCAAGAGAAGTTGAATGGACTGTTTCTTAGGAATCCTGCAACTCCTTTAGCTGATCAATCAGTTCATGAAGAAATGAAAACGTAAGCATTTTTTATCCTAATTTGTCTTTCAGAGGCTAGTGATGATAAGATGTGACCAATAGTTCACAGTGGCCAAGTGTAAAAAAGGAAAGACATCAGCTTAGTTTATGGTACTTCTAGCTAACAGCAACCAAAATGTCACTGACCCTACCAGTTTGCCTGACACATGCGGGAACATAAATTTTCAGTCTTTTAGAGCAATAGAATGAGTTCTGTGCTGAATGCAAGAGAGATTAAAAATAGGCATTCAAGGAGATCCACATCAATGCTAGTGAAATCTAAGTAATAATAGCATTAATGTTAACAAAGGAAATTATTTGACAGAAAAGTGTCTGCTCTCAGAAAATAATTTATCGGAATGAGTATGAAAATCTAATAGTATAAATATGTCATATAGACCTTAGCTGTTTTAAGTTAATGCACTGGATTTAGAGTTTATTGTACTGCAAATTTCTGAGAAAATAAAGAATTAAATATTGATGCACAGTTGAGATACAAAAATCCTGAAGAGTCAAGTTAAATGGTTTAAAACATGCTTAAGCTAATTGGAAAAAAAAAAGCTTCCTAAAACTGGATATATCTTTATACCACAGTTTGTGATATAAATGTTTTTCAATTGGAACTGCTAGTGAAAATTACAGGTATTTTTATTCTGCATCTAGTATTCTTCTGCTAGTTCAGTATTTTTAACATTAAAGTCATGCTTTCTTATTTCCCTGCTGCATCTGTTTTATGGAAGCAACACACAGTGTGTGTCATGTACTACAGCCAAGAAACATATGCTGCAAATAAAATGAAAAGCATGATTTTGTATTTAACACCGGGAATCTAGAAATTCTCCCAGTAAAGATAATCCACTAGAAATAAGAATGTTGTATAGTTCTTACAGAAATTATATAGATAAATCTTAAGAGTAGGACAGTAGATTCCTATATTTTCAAGGACAGTATTCAAATATCCCTGCTTAACAGGATGTTGCCAAGCTTTATTGATGAAAACAACAATCAGGATTTTTCCCCTGGCACTTTGGCTAATGCATAATGAATAATAAAGTGGATAGCATATGTGTACAAAGTGTTTCATCTCTAACTTACTGATTTATATCAAGACCAAGACAGCTGTGATTTTTGATTAAAAATTATTATCTTTCATGCCGTTATCTGCCCAACCCAGAAGCTAGCCATGCATAAAGCCAGTCAGTAGTGTAGCTATGGGGTGTAACTGTGTTTGGCTTTCTATGCTAGAGCAGCTTATAAGGTGATCTATGCAGTTGGGGTAAGATAGGAAGTTGATCATGCAAAGGACCCATTTCATTCCTTTTACTGTGCAAAGGTTTACAGGCCTCTGTCTTTAATCCCAAACCACCCAAAGAGCAGATATTTAAGGAGGAAGGTCTGTTAACCCAAGTGAACTGAATGGAGTACCACACAAAGGCAAATTCTTCTCTAGAAGGGATTGATCAGCTCTGCTGCTCCGCTTTTCAAGCTGTCGTGGTTTAAGCCCAGACGGCAACTTGGAACCACGCAGCCGCTTGCTCACTCCCCGCCTCTTCCTTCCTCCCCCCGCTCCCGGAGGGATGGGTAGGAGAATCAAAGGAATGTAACTCCCACGGGTTGAGATAACAGCACTCCAGTAACTAAGGTATAATACAAACCACTACTGCTACCAATACTAATG
>NW_009912396.1:62732-109724 GCF_000696875.1 Nestor notabilis
GCAACAAGTAAAAACGTCGGTGTTATCAGCGTTGTGCCCAGACTGAAAGTCAAAAACACAGCACTGCACCAGCTACTAAGAAGGAGAAAAAATGACTGCTGTAGCTGAACCCAGGACACAAGCAAAGAAGTATATTACACACAATTATGCCACAGCTGAAAGGTACGACATGGGCAGAGAAACAGATTTCTGTCATTCAAGCTTTGAGGGTAAAATGAATCTTGATTTGTAATAACATGCTTACAATCTAAGCATACTATTATGTACTTTTAATAACCACCATATTCATCCAAACAACCATTACATGTATCAGATAGAAGGTCCAGGAGGCTAATCAGGGGGCTGAAGCACCTGCCATACGAAGAAAGGCTAAGAAAGTTGGGGCTGTTCAGCCTGGGGAAGAGAAGGCTGCATGGAGACTACACAGTAGCCTGCCAGTATCTGAAGGGGGCATGCAAGGATGCCCGTGAGGGCCTATTCATCAGGAACTGTAGCGACAGGACAAGGATAATGACTTCAAACTTGAACAGGGGAGATTTACGTTGAATATAAGTTCTTTACTATGAGAGTGGTAAGACACTGGAACAGGCTGCCGAGGAAGCTGTGAATACTCCATCCCCGGCAGTGTTAAAGGTTGGGCTGGACAGGGCCTTGAGCAACCTGGTCTAGTGTGAGGCATCCCTGACTATGGCAGGGGGGTTGGAACTAGATGATTTTAAGGTCCTTTCCAGCCCCAACCATTCTGTGATTCTGTGATATTATGGGCCATTAGACATCACGGGTAAGCTTTTCAGCTCACTGCATATGTATAACATGCAATGTTCACAACTATATGTCTGCATATTTTATAACTGCTTAGACAAAATGTTCAATGAATTATATGAATAAATAGTTAATCAGAATCTAAAATTGCTATTATTAATTTTCATAACCCAGGAACCAGTTAAATTTACATCTGTGCCTCTACCTGGTTTAAAGATATTTTCCTGTGTTATTTGATTCCTAGCTATATTTCGTATGTAGACTCAACAATGAATTTAATTATAGTAAGCTCATTAGGAATGGAGCCATTGCTTATCTTAAGTTCTGTAAAGTAGTGTATATTTACAGCACCGTATAAGCAGTATTTAATAATTAATACTCTGTACTCTGTCATATTAATGTGAAAGCATAAAAGGATTATCAGAGGTAGGGAGGGCTTTATATTTCTGTAAAGAATACAGAGATGAGTGTCTTTGTAAATGAGAATAGAAAATTAAAGCCTGATGAAATGTGACCTTTCTTGAGTCTCTCCTATTGTTTAGAGCTGCATAGTGACTTAATAATATAAGACTGTTTCTTTAGTCCTGTATCAGGCTTATGCTCTGTAGGGATAGTGACTGATGATGGTGGAAGAATAGGCAAATGGTTCCAGAAATAGTTATCAAAAGATCAGATATCTCTAATAATTCTATGACTCTAGACTTGATGAAACATGGCAATGACCAAAAATGAGCTAAAAAGATAGAGCTTGGGTCATTACATAGTTTGAGAAGAAAATAGCCTTCAAATGTATGAAACAGTTGATGTAATTTGAGAACAGCACAGAAAATAGGTTTTCCTTCGTTCTCTCCCGACTTCCTTTTTTTTTTTTTTTTTTTTTTTTTTTTGTCTTCTCTATCAAAATCTATTCAATGGCAAACCATACCACCACAAAAACAAATTCTTTAAAACTTTCAGGACTTTGTGTGAGAGGTTAGTGTTAAATTTACACTGTGATCACTGAGCAGCTAGAAAATGAGGGGGTTTTAGGTTGCAAATTGGTTAAAAAGTAGAAAAAAACCCAAATGACATTTTCATGAGCATGAATAGATGCAATGTGTTCAGGTCAGAAAAAATATGTATCACTGTACATTTCCAGCATGAAGCTGACATTTCTTTCATGCTGCAAAGAAATTTAAAGTGACATTCTTTTATTTTCCGCAGAGACAGTTGTTATAGTTCCCAGCTGAAAATTGGCCTCAGCTGGCGTGTAATAAATGGGAAAACATGTAGATAACAGTCACGAACTAGCGAGCACTGCTGGTTGACCAGTTATCAAATTGCTGATAAGCTGTAGTTTCAGCTGTACCTCCAAATGACATGCATGCTTTTTTCCTTTTTTGTCTCTTCTTATAACTTATGTTTGCAATAACATTATGATTTAGTGCATATTATGACCTAGCTGCCCACCATTATACCTTTGGTGTAACAAGGTTTACTAATATGCTTTTAAAAGAAAAAAATAACATAACTTGAAGATTTTTTTTTCTTTAGTAAGTATCATAAAACCGTCAAAATCTACGTTCTCTCACAAAAACCAGCTGCAAACACAGATATCTGCTCTTATCGAGCTCAGTCCTGTGAACAAAACCTGTCAGAAATTTTTCAGCTGCTTTGTGGGAAACGATGCTTTGTCACAACTTAAGTATTGCATGGAAATGGATTGTTGCAAACATTACAACTCCCTCACTCACCCATAACTCTTGGGATGCTGGTCTTGTTTGGTAGGGAACTGCCCCAAGGGAGCAGCGAGATGCTGAATTTCGCTTCCATACAACTAAACTGAAATATTTGCTTTCCTGAATTATTTTTGAAAATTTCCTTTTCATGGGAAATGTAGAAATGAAACATTTTATTTCTGAAGAGCAGTAAATATGTTCATTTTTCCTACTGTAGAAAATTACATACACATTAGTCCCAATTCCAAAGCCAAGAAGTAGGTGATGGAGGAGGGAGCAAAGCAGAAATTGTCAGAAAGAAAGAATTCATGCAAATCAAAACTTGAATGAGTGTATTCATATCACATCTAGTAAGTGTGAGAATGAAAACAGAATTCAGGTCTTAACGTATTTTTTTGCTAATTGATCAGGTGAGTTCTCTGGCACTCTGCAACTAAATGAAGAAAAAAAGAGATGAGGAAATAACATTTAGCAGAAAACCAATGTAATGAGTTGAATTAGTTTTATTATTGTAGTATATTAGTTTCTTGAAACTAGAGGGTTTCTTCCTGACCACTGAAGATGGTCAAGGATGTCTTTGCCAAAACAGAAATAAAACCATAATCAGTTATATCAAGCTTGGTAAGTCCATTCACATTTGCAATGTGAAATTATCTGACCTACTTTTTATTACCTTAGGAAATTCTCTGCAAAGCAGGTTGTTTTAACTGGAGTAAGCAACAAAATGGAAACTAGAAATGATGGTCTTAAGTAAGGAATTTTTTTCTGCAGTCACCCTGCAACTCTAAGAAAATCTTCAGCTCTCTACCCCCTAAAGAAAACATCAGAGAGAGGGAAAAAAAAAAAAAAAAAGAGATGGAGAGCCTGCTTCTAGTGGTGGGTACAGGAAGGCTACCGATGGAGATGGAAGCTACTGCTCCAAATAGAGCTGAGTGCTGCAAGGGGGAAGCTCAATTTTGCACTTGTTGACAGGTTTGAACTAATGTTGTCCATACATTGCAGTGAGATACAGCAAAGTGTAATGCTAAGGTTCAGTAATGATGTCTGTCTCCAGCTCTTAGATATATAAAATATTTTTTACATCACTTCATTGCAACCCAGCATACACAGTGTCGTTATATACACCTCAGGTTTTTATCAAAAAGTTTAATCTTTATTATTGAGAAGTAAACTTCTCTTTAAACTTCTGTGAGTTTAAAGGGAAAAGGAAGGCTCAGATTCGATAAACAGGAACATGATGTTGCTAAAAATAATTGCTTTTGATTGTAGAGAGACCAAACTTCAAATTTAGAAAGCATCACAGACAGAAAAATGCCTGTCCTTAACTACTGTTCCTGAGATTTTTGTTGTGATGCAAGAAACCACATGGTAGAAACTGCACATTCGTTGTCTGAGGAATTCATGGTGTGATAAAGAAAATGAGAGCCTCTGAGGGAATAATTGCTTCACCATGGGGAACTCATGCAACTTAAGTTGAACTTTAAATCGATCTGCTTTCGTATTTGTTACTGCTGATGCACAGTAGTATCAGGAGGAAATTGTGCAGCCATAAAATTGATGTTTTCGATATTATGCAGCATGATAATGCTGTGACTATTTCTATAAATGTGTTTGTGTTGGGTGGGGAGTTTTTTTTTTACCATCTCAGTTCTAAACAAAGTTTCATAAAAGCTAGAAGTATATAGCTGGATGCTTTTAATTATGAATAGCAACAATTGCTCTGAGTCCATGGAAAAGACTTGAATAGTGAATCTCCCCATATTTTTTAAGGGCGTTCATTAGTTTCATTTGTTCCCTGGGCTGCAGAACTCTGATGATTACCATATTTCAATAGGAGCCCCTGTGTGCTCATGCTATGACTGGGCAGAGGGCTTACAGGATTACATGCTTGGTTTCCCCTGAAAGTCTCTCTTTCCAGTAAATATTGGGGCAATTTGAAAGGATTACTTTCTTATGTCCCTTTCAATTTTTCAAGCCATTTTTGATTTGATAGCAGCAGCTGGTAGTCACTTAAGGGTGACAACACCATTCTCATCATCCCCTTGTAAGGTGGACACACATTGTGATCCCCCCATCACAGGCAGGGTTCCCAGGGAAGTGGGGTACAGAGCAGATATAGAAGAAAAGATATTAGTTTTGTCTGCAGGGAGACAGTAGATCTATAATTTTCCTTAAGAAAATGTTTCCTCATATATGCCATTAGTTTCAATTACTAATTAAGATTTCTAAGTATCAGCAATATGTTCAAAAAACTCAGTTAATTCTGTTAAAAGCAGGATTTTCATATTTAAGCCATTTTATAGACACAGTTACTAAGAGGGATGGAAGATTTGCTGTCTTCTGATCAGTGTTTTCATCTAGTTGTGTTGTCTTCATTTTTCATAGCAAAGGCCACCATAATTTATTCCCCATTTTTAAAAACTGAAATACACACATTCCCCTTACCTTATAGTACAAGTTTGAAACAAAAAGTGAACCATGTGAAGCAAAGGAGTAATGCTACTGAAATATTGTCCAGAATCATTTTATGATACGTATGGAGCTGATATTTAGTACTCTTGGTCCCTCTACAACTGTGGGTCATCAGGACCGGAATTAAATATTTGAGACTTAAACATGCAAATTTATCTTAACTGGAAGATTGGGAAATTTTTCTCTATTTCTCACTTTGTTCAAAGGATTTATTTTTTGGAAGGTGGAACTGAAGAGAAGAATTGGAGCCTGTTTTATAAATTAAGAAGATAAGTGAAATAATTTGCCTAACGTCGCATGATGTATCTACTGAAGAGTTTGGAATTTGGCAAATTTGTTCTTAATCCTAGTCCTGGAAGTTAATCACACAAAATCCTCCTTGCACCGAAATCGCAGAGTCTAAATTTGAAGTGATTGCTCAGTCATTGTTAATGCTCTTTAAGAAGAGATTCTACACATAATTTTTGTAATTTCATCCTTAAAAAACATTTTTTTATTCTTAAATCTTTGGGGGATATTTATATGTAAAATACATGTGGCAAAAATAACAAGACAAATACACACTACCTGTTCTGATATTTCTCTTGGCACCAAGGTAACCTTTCTCACCAAATGCTTGGGGATCTCATCCATGTATTAATGATCTTTTCTCCACTGCTTCTGCCCTTTTTTATATATGGGAAGCCCATAAGTGATCATCATTTGAAAAGACATTGTTTACTGAACAAATATATAAAGCAGGCACCTAAATACAAATATGATTCTAGGATAAAGTTAAGACAAATTTAACTTTAGGCCCAGCAAATCTGTAGGCGTAAGGACATCCAGGCACAAGTATCAGTGATGCTGATTCAGTATGTCTCAGTACACTACAGCAAATTCACAATTGAGATGTTGTTAACTAAAAATGCCAGTTTTCTTCTGGCCCAGGTCTTCTCCTTTATTGGGATCTTAGTATTCAGAGGCAATCTCAGACTTCAGTGGAACTGGAAACAAAGAATGGGCTATTTAAATGTGTATATTAGGTGTGCTTTTTTTGTTTTTTTATGATTTCCAAACAATGCGATCAGTGTAATTACCTTGATTCTCCCACTTTAACCCTGAGTGTGGATCACAGGTCAACCACAGATCTCTTCCTGATGGAATTTTGCCTTTATACACAAAGGAAGAAAATTCACACTTCATTGATTTGGTCTGAAGCGGTTTCAGAACCTTAAATAAAAGGGAATAAACATGGTCAGGAAAGAACAGACTTTTGTCTGTCAACCTGGATAGACCCTACCAAAGATAATCTACACAAATATTGCTTCTGAATAGGTATCAGAAGCAATAAAATATGGTTATGTTTTTGTGTATTTCCTAAATTACAGGTAGAAGTAGAAACAGAACTATAAGCACACAGTGAGAAAACACTGCTAGTGGTAGCCAGGAAGATTGTAGTATTAGATTTGCTTTTAGCTTTCTACTGTTCCTGTTCTTATGAAATTATATCGTGTATTGTTGATTTGAAACTGTTAGGCATTTCATATTAAAAACGGATCAAATCTGTAAGTATTTTAATATGGGTTGGAATTTGATCTTCTCAATGTTATCACCCCCGTTATCATTTCCACACATGATCTGTGATGTGGTACTTTTCTGCCAACCCAGCCTGGGACTCCCATCATGTTGGGCACTGTAGGAGCACAGGACAAAATGAGATATCTGCATTTCACATGGTGTACGGTTTACACTTCCAAGTTCTTAGTAAGTAAGGAAAGAAATAATAAAGTTAGCTAACTTTAAATCAAGTAGTAAAATAATATTTTGTCTTTACATTAAATTTGAGATGCTCCACAGTCTTGGATCATATTTTATTATTTCAGTGCAAAGTAAAAGACAGGAGATAATCATAACTACATTTTGCACGATTCTCATGTTCTTCCCTTATGCAATCAGTTATTACCAAGCAACCCAGCTGGTTAGTAAGAAAATCACAAATAACATCCACCTTTACCTGTAAGAAACCATTATTTTTCCTGATAACCGTTAAAACCTGCTAAAGTGGGATAAGGATCTGAAATAATTTAAATGAATAATTAATTCATTAATTGTAAGCCCATACCCTGTATTTGTTGATGCACAAAATTCCCACTAGGGATAAATTTTGAAGAACTTACATATTTTCAAAACTCGCTTTGGCCACACTCAGGGTTTAGCCTGAGCACAACCACCCTTAGGCATGTGTAAAGCAGGCAGCTGTGTGTCTTTCACCAGGGAAAGGCTGGCTTTTACTGGAGTGGTATTAGGCAGCTGGGAAGTCAGAAATACAGAAAGAGCAGGTGAAAAGTATGTAATTTGTAAAGAAGAGCATGGTTTGAGACCTGTTGGTGTCCCAGCAGGTGTGTCGGGAGGTTGTCTTTTTGATCTTTTATCATACTCCCCATAGCTCACAGGAGAACCTGATACTGAATTAAACATTGAAGTATTCCATTGTGTATAGAATGGAATGTGTCTGTGGGTATAGAGACAAAATCATGGACAAGGCTACAAGGACTTTCAAGATAAGGAAGACATGCAACAAAAGGAACAGATGTCTTCCTTCAAATGGATGTGGGCCTTCCTCCTGTCAATAAGGCCTGAGAAATAAGTAAACAGTTGCCAGAAAACAGCTAAAGAAGCCTCTCAGGGTCATAAGTTTACCCAAACAAGATCATGTAGTTAATTGGCAAGACTAAGCAAGCATTCCAAAGTCCTTGACTAATGAAATTCCATGAAAGGGTAAAATGAGTGGGGGAGTTTCTCTCCAAACAACCACCACAACCCCCAGAAACCACTCTTTGAAGTCACAGCACCTGCCCCACAGCCTGATCTACCCAAATTATCATATGCATAAGTAACAGGAATTAGGTAGGCACTTCGTGGAATTATGATGAATATGTGTATCATAACTGTATATAAGCTGTAAACTGTCTCTTCTTACTGTGCACGGTAGGTGGAGCCATTCCCCATGCACCTGGTACCATAATAACGTCGGCTTTCTGTCATTGAAAGAAAAGCACAGCATTCTTTTGCTGTCATTCTGGTTGGAGAGTTTATTTCCCAGATTTCCGTGACAAAACCGCAGGCCCTCCAGAGATTGAAAAACGAAACAATAATTAATCTTATTGTAAACTTCCCTGAAACTATGTCAGGAGAAACAAAAGTCTTTGCAAGACCTGATTCTTGTAAAACATCCAAAGTAGAGGAAGAAAGAAAAGCAAGAAAGAGAGAAATTAAATAGGATCACCACTCACCCCATGGATCCAGCTATGTCTTCTCCGTCAGCGAGTTGAATTCCTTGTAGTTGCCCTCTCAGATATAGCCCTTGCAGTCAGCGATCCCACCAAGCGCCGGAACACAGCCACACGCCGCACGGCTGCAGGCCGTTGCCGTTTTATAGGGTCGGTTCTCTCGGACCCCTTCCATAGGTGAGACTCATCGCAGGGGTTGCAGGTAAACCCCGGACCCAGTGCACATGCCCTGGCAGGCGCCGCGGTGTCTGTGCCGCTGTCTGCGGGCAGTTTGTTGCCGGGGCAGTTGATGTTCGCGGCCTCAGGGCAGACAGCACGGGAAAACATCCCCCACCTTGGTGGAGCACGATCCTGCTCTGGCCCCGGTCGTTTGCCTGACCGGTAACGCGCTGCTCACCGCTAACAGGCGCTCAGCCCCACGGTTCCTGATAGCTTTGAGTTGTTTAGACACACAAACGAAAAGGGTCTCTTGACGATCGCATTTAGGACTGGGGAAGAACAGGCCCCCACACTCCATAAGCCTGAACATTGAATCATAGAATGGTTAGGGTTGGAAAAGACCTTAAGATCATTTAGTTCCAACCCCCCTGCCATGGGCAGGGACACCTTCCACTAGATCAGGTTGCTCCAAACTCCGTCCAGCCTGGCCTTGAACACTGCAAGGATGGAGCATTCATAACTTCCTTGGGCAGCCTGTTCCAGTGCCTCACCACCCTCACAGTAAACATCATTCCCAAGTCCTTTCTTCCCACAGACCATGTGTTCACTTGTTGCTTTTATAGCCAGAAATTCCCAGAGTCACTATTCCTGAAACCCCCTTGTGCCTCCAGCTGCATTCCCTACTCCTTTCCAGGGCTCCAAGCCCACTGTATCCCGCAGCAGCTCTGCTACCCTAGCCTCCTCAGCAATACACTGCGCTGTTGCCACAACACTCGAAACACAGGTCACAAGCCTTGAGCCATGTCAGCGTTCCTCAACATGGCTTCAAGGCTTAGACAGCAGGGAAAGAATAATTTTCTGACAATGTACGTGGAGCTGAAAAAAAGTAACATTTTACCACATTCATATGACATTCCCTGTAATTTTATTTGACCTGACATTTGCTGAAGAATTTCCTCTGTAACATCTGTTAAATATTTTTTATATATATATAGCAGGTTATGATTAGAAAAGTTAAAATCTCTGTTATGAAGAGATTAAAAAAATCTTGCATCTGACAGATTTTCATTTTAATCTCAAATGAGAGGAAAAAATAGTAAGTACTATCAATCCATTTAACTTTTTCTGTTCTTTCGAAAGCAGTTTCCTAATGCAACTCAAAAAATCAAATATTTATCTCATTCCTCAAAAATTTTCTTTTCCAAAGTATTTTCCTTTGTATGCTATCTTTAACTCTAGAGCTTATTCACCCGTTGTAACTGAAAATCTTTACCACTCCTGTCATTCAAGCTAGCAACCATATTATGTGTAAGTTTTAACTGGTTTTCACAGCCAGTCAATTCCTAAATCCATCGGTTTTAGACGACCATCTTTCCTGTTCACCCAGCATTCCAGCTCACTGTTGCAAACTATGAAACATGTATTTGTCATCTCTCTGAGTACCTTGCCTCATTCTTCCTGCATTTATTGCATCCTACAGTGGTTTTTTTCCACCTTTCCACAAGCCAAAGCTATACAAAATGCTTTAGAAAAACTATTTATTTGTTTTTCTTCTTCAAAGTTCTAAAAATATGTAAGACAATATTTTTATCCAATAACATTTAAAATAGTATTTACAGTGTACCTTCTTTAACATCTTTTTGAAATTTTCTCATTATAGTAAGGGTACCCTTTTATATCAATTGCTCGTATCATTGTCACTTCCTGATTCCACATATTTAGTGTGTCCTCTATTTATAACACCTCTTCTGTCTCAACTCATACAAACAGAAACATTTCTTATTCCTATGCTAACATGTTCTGCAGGAAAGTCAACAGTAAAGAGCATCTGACCTAAACCAGTATAAATAAAAGGAAAAAAATCTTTTAATACACATTTATTTATATATAACAAGTTTGACTTCTCTTTGTTTAATGTTTATAATCTATAAACCCTATTTTTCAACATCCTTATAAAAAATTCCAATGTGTAAATTAACCTAAACTAGTTACCTTGACCATTCCTTCACCTTGTTCATAAGATTTATCATCACTGTGTGAAGATGCAGTTCACCTTGTAAAATTCTGTTTAAAAGATGTGGTTGTTAAGTATACTGGTAAATCCTTGGTCAAGGCACAGAATTAAGACAGCCCAAAATTTTTTTCCAGGTTTACAGTGAGAGGAACAGGGCGTAAAAAAAATAAATAAAAAAAAAGAAAAAAGATACAAATATTTAATGGACTAAGACACTATTGTGTCTTCTAAATAGATCATATCTACTAGTAGAAGATCCATTATGTGATGGGATGTAAACTGTGTGACTGCATGACAGAGATTAAACTTCCAATGCTTAAATTCTCCCGTTTCTCTTATACTTTACGTATAAACAAACATAATGAGTTAGGAAATAAGTAATTGGCAAGTAAGTCATAATAAAGAATAGAATTAATGCAGAATGTAAGACTCTTTCTGGGAGTCATGATCCTATTAATTTTCTTGAATTTAGCAAAACCACCAAAAAACCTCAAATAATCTCACTGGCAAATGTCAAACATCGAAGTTAGAATTAAGGCTGCCCAGAACATACCTTGGATTTTCTTTTACTAGGCTTTCAGAAAGTTGAAATGAGCTCATCTGAATATGCTGAAAGAACAAAAAAAGAATCCCAACAGGTAAATTTACATTGGTATGTTTAACTTAAAATATTTTATAGGCTGTAAAAGTCTTGAATGAAGAGACTGGAAGAGCTGTATAATGGGATTCTTTGTCTTTATTTGTGTGGGGCATTTTCTGGCAAGTACTGGGTCAAATGTCTGCTCTGAACACACATGGTACAAATCTGGCTCAAGTCTTCAAAACAGCAAATGATTGCTCTGCTCAAAACTTCCCTGTAAATTTGTGCCAGCTACAAGACTTGTAAATCAACCTACCTAGAATAGACCTGGTTAAAGACTAACAAGTTTTTTTTGGTACCTGTTTTTTTGTGGCTTTGGTTGGTTTGGTTGGTTGTGGGGTTTGGTTTTTTTCATCTTTTTAACTCAGTTTCAATCCAAATAAGCAAATCCAGCCCACCTGTGGTCATGATTTTAAAACAAATAATTAATTGTATTTTTTTTTAATTTCCAGGTTTTATTAAGATGTTGCTTTTACAGAAATATATAGAAACTAATGTCAGACCCTAATTAGGTTTTCAGTAAAATCTAAGATCCTTATATTTTTAATAAATCTCTTCCAAAATAAAAAAAAAAAAAAAATCCACTGGTCTCCAACTAAACATCACTATTTACAGACTGTTTGTTAAACCCTCCCCACTCGAAAAAAAACCCTAGCAACATAAAAGCCATAAGCTGTAAAAGCCAAATGAGCTATAAACTGCCACAGAAAGGGAAGGGTCTTGTAAATGTGTCTATGGAGGCAAAAATCCCAGCATGGAGAACATTAAGACTATTTTGCATGGCAGATTGAATTCAAAATAAACTGCACAAGATGAAGAATGGATTGGAGTTTGTTGTGTCTCAGACTCATCTGCAAGTTGCTTTTTCTTGTAGAGAACCGATCTGGCTTCATTCCTATTTCAGTTTCACTGGGCTATACTCAGTGACACTGGTTCTTTGGTCTGCAGCGTCCATGCCACCGCTTACACCCTCTTTGGATTTTGTTAAAGATGTGAGCTGTAAGCAGCTGCTCAGTATACACTGGGAATCTTAAAAACCAAATACTTGGTTGCACATTCTTTTCTAAATGTCTATAAGAATTTTCTTTTTGGAGAGCAAGTCAAAATTCCCACGTTTGAGCTATCAAGCAGAAGATTTGAAACTCAGAAGAGTTTGAATCTCCCAGCTAGCAGAGCCACTGAAACTGCATAGTAATTTGCTGAATAAAAGTAATGTACTACATTTTTATTGTAACTTTAGCATTTGGGAGTAACAAGCTCGACATGGATGTAGTAGTATGCTATCTCATTGACAAAAAAGCAGGGAAAAAGTGCATTTTTGAAGGAGACAATAAATGAAGAGACACAGTGTCAAATAAACTACTTTATACTTTTTATTTTATATAGATACCACAAGGCTACTCAAATCAAATCTTTTGAGCATGTATGTTTAGGCGTACTTGAAAATGTTTTCTCTGTTGTGCCCCTCCACAGGAAAGAAAATAATTCTCTTCATTGTTTCATACAATAATCTGTTACCAGTTTTTGCATCTCTGCTTATAAAACTGTAGTCTTCCTTGAAGGAATCTAATATGTTGCTGCAAATTCAACTACAAACAATTGTAAATACCAATGCTTACAAAATAGCAGATTATCTATCCTCCTGCATTTCCCTTGTCTTGTTTCTCTTACTGTTCCATTTTCCTTTGAATTGTAATAAAAGTAATCTGGAAAGTCCCCTGGACATACTTTTCCCTAGAGGAACTAATGACCTTGCACAATCTTTAATAACTCTTCACATCCTGGCTATTCTTTAACCAAGGAAATTAAGTCCAAGGTTAGTTTCCTTCTTCTCTCAGACAATACATTGCTCTGACTGGAAGCTGAGTTTATATTTTTCAGGACTAGAACTGTTCTGAAATATCTCTTGGGTATACCTTCTTCCTGGGTCTGAGGCAGTTTAATTCAGAAACTCTCATATCATCAAACAATTGAAAAAAATATTGAGGAAGATGCTTCCCTGAGAAGGGTATTCCTCAGAATAAACATCTGCATACATTGCTGTAATTTCCAGCATTTCCTTTGCTTTTAGCTATCTGTGTTTTATATGAATCAGTGTGAAGAGTGGTAGTGATGTGCATACAAGCCAATAATTCACTCAGGAGTCTCTGCTGATACCATAAAATGCACATAGTGCAACTTCAGTGATTTATGAATGGCAGCAGTTGTCTGAGAATGTGCTCAGATGGGTACTTATTTTGGAGTCTCACTGCTATTTAGTAGCTTTTAGCCTTCTGAGTTTCATGAACAAATGACTTTTTTTTTTCCATGTATATGCCTCATTTTCCCATAACATCTGTGAAAACTTACATAGCGTCAATGACTTCACATTCATGTTATAAGGTGTCATATGGAATGACCTCAATAAAAAGGCTTTAACAGAATAATTAAACAATTCAGATTTATCCACACTGTATTACTTCAGGTCCTTTGGTTTCTTCGGGTTTTAGGGACACACATTTTCCATAACTCACTTTCCAGGCGTCCACAGAAATGATTTTGACACCTAGGATATTATGTGGAGAGAGGGTTTTTTACTCAGATGTGCCCTGTATCTGTTGAGGAGTACAATTATTTATGGAATAAAAGTACTAATTGCATAAGCAAAATACCTAAGAAAGCATGTGTCAGAGAGCATCAAGTTGTTGCTGATAGGGGTTAGCAGGCCTTTAATAACAATGCCATTTTACATGGTACCACACTTTTCCTACTAATCCCTGTTCGTATGGCTGCAGTGCTAACAGACTGGACATCCCAAATAGGTGCAGACCTATTTGATTGAAATGGAGGTGTGTAGAAGCCATCTGTCATATACTCTATTATCCATTGTAGACCTGTCTTCAATGAATTGGGATGCAAACTCCCATTGAATTTTCATCTGTACTCATAAAATAAATCTATCTTTTTGATATTTAACTGTATTTTGTTAGCTGTCAAACGTTCAGTAGACAGCACTATAATTAGGTCTGCATTTTATGATGTGTGAATTCACAGACTGAGTTAGAGTAGCAGAAGTTTTGACGTTTCATTTTACCTTTGAAGAAAGCGTGATCTGAAAAGTTGCTTGTAGAACCTTGTGTACTACAAGCTTTTGCCTGTAACAAGTAGCAATAAGCTCTCCAGCAGTCTAGAACTGTAATTATTTCTACTTGTCCACTTCAATATGGGTTGCTTATGTTTATTTTCATTGGTTTTATCAATGAAGCATTCCTTTCTTCTGTTTACTTCACAAGTTTGTATACTAGAAACTGAAAATGAACACACTTGGTTAAGTTTCTATTTCTATTTGGCATGAACTTCACCTCTCACCTATCTGGTAAAAAAAAATACAGGCCTTTCAGTGCATTAGAATAAATTAGTTCTTCTCTTCCTTAAAACATTTTGACTGTCCTAATAGGCAACTTGTTCTCTGATTTTGATTTTTTCCCCCTTGTAATTAATTTTTAAATGCATTCTAATGTGGGATTTTTACAATAACAGTTTTATTCCAGCAGTTTCACACTTGCTATTTACGTGGAAGCTCAAAGAACATTCAGTACCTTTTTATTGTATTATAAATTACTATGTACTTGCTCAGCAGACAGCAGCAGAAATTGCCCAGAGATCATAAGCAAAGCTCTGTGGTTAGAAGTATCTCTTCATTGAGTTCAGCTCAGCAGTTACTGCACCCTGAAGGCTGCATAATTTTGCCTTCTTCCTCCGTTGGTGAGAATTGTTGATATTTTATTTACCTCATGGCTTTAAGCCTGGCCTTTCTTCTCATTAGCCCTGCCTGTAGAAGGGCTGCACTGTGCGGAGTAAACCATCATGGGAAGAGAGGAAGATTCATTTGTAGAGGTCCCATGTTTTCTCAGTTCAGGGCTAGAAATGAATGGCAAAAGTAAAAGCAAAAAGGGGAGGCTGAAGCTGGTATATGCCAGTGGTTTTTCTAACCATGTGAGTGCTTTTCCTTTATTTAATAATTCAAAGGAACAAAACTAAAAATCACAAAACTTAAGTCCACTGCTGAAATATCAAGCTATAAGAGAAGAAAAAAAGAACTGTCTTTTCTAATTCTTGCCTGAGAACAGGCAAAACTCTGCAAGCTGTTTTCACCAAGCACATTTGCCCTGCATACTTAGAGTTGCCAAGTCCAATCTCCTCACCAAATGCTGAGAAATGCTGTTGCAGTGTCAGAGCAGGCTCACTGGTTAGACAAAGGCACTGAAAAAGGGGGCTCCAAAAGGCAGCAGTGGGATCAGCGAGGATGTGTTCTGCTCTCAAGCTTCATTCAGAAGACGCCATCCTGTCTTGCACAACAAGAATAGCTTTCAAGTGATATTATTTTGCCTGACTTTAAAATCTGACCATCTTCACTGTTCTTTAGCTTGATTTCCACTGTGCCCTAGCCAGTTCTATAAAACTGATAGGGAAACTTGCTCACTTTTATTTTTCCTACCAGATAAGAAATAATCCATGAAGAAGTAGTAAAAAGAATGTGCAGGTATATGGAAATGACTGTACAAAAATAGCAGGGAAGGAATGTTACACTAAGAATTTTAGCATTTCTTGAATGCTGAACTAATAACTTCAGCCACAGAATAGCAGGTTATTCTGTAAATTTGAATGTATAGACAGCAGGAGATTCCCTGAGGGCACCTCTATCTGAGCTTCTCACAGATTGCAGACTTATTACATGTCACTCATATTTTTACCAAAAGCAATTAGGCGCTGTTTAGAATGTGTAAGGGCTTCATTTTTGCTTGTCTGTAGGTAGAAGAAGCAAATACTCTGTACCGACTATATGCTGGAAAAGTCTTACTGAAAATGACTGGGAACTCATAATAGAACAAAGGGAGAGAGTTTAAACAGTGTAGGTTTTGTATATACAAGGCTTTTTTAGGAGCTCTGTGCTAAGGACAGTTTTTCTGAAGCACAGATTGAAGCAGGCATATATATACATGGCAAATGCCATTTCACAGTTCTTCATTATAAAAGTCATCCTGCCCCATCATATGGCAAAAATCTGTGGAGGTTATCCCAATGTGTCCTACTGCAAACCTGGTTTAATAAATTTTATCCTGGGTTGACTTAATTTTTCTTCCTCCACCATTAGTTGAAATAGCCACGTTACAAACCCTTGAATCATTTTATAACAGAAACATTGATAAAGTCTTTATTGTAGAAGTATGTATGGTATAGTGGTAATATCAGTATTGATGACAGATGTCATTAGTTTAACGACCACAGTTATCTATTGTCATATTTAAGTGAGGTTGCTTAATGATTAGTTAATGGTTACTTACTAAATCTACTTTCCTTAATGGCTAGAATTAAGAAACTATGTCACATCTACGTTAACCTTATTACCTGTAATTTGTAATAAGAAATTTATAACTTGAATAATTACTCCTACTTAATATACCATTAACTAAAAGTTGATCAAGACTTAAAGTCTGTTTGTGATTTCCAGATTTGCTTATCATCCCTATTTTGCCCCTCACATGAAATTCCATTAATGTTTTATATTCAATTTGGCTGACATGATCTGAATTGAGTAGTAATTTGATTTGTGTACTGTGATAAACAAACTTGTAAATGGACAATATATGTAGCATGCTTAAATATTTGCATATTGTTTTGTTCTGCAAGTGCTGGTCCATTTTAGGGATGTGACTCTGAGTCCACTGAAATTATTGGTAAGGTAATACACAGCTTCAATGAGAATTAAATCTCTTTTTAACTATACTTGCTGACAGTTCCTTCCACTTCCCTTCTCCTTTTGGTCTTCTTCCAAGGCCAGGCTGGGCAGAGCCTTGGGTGACATAGTTCAGTGTGTGATGTCCCTGCTCATGGCAGGGAGGTTGGAACTAGATGATCTTAAGGTCCTTTCCAGCCCTAACTATTCTATGATTCTATTCTATGATTCTAAGTACAGTAATAGTTTTAAAATATTTTATTGAAATAAAGAAAATATATCAAATTATTTTTCTTTTATAGTTACTCATTTCTGTATTTTATTTTAAATTTTAAGTTGGACAAATAATATTTTAAGAATGGAGAAGGACAGCTTACAAGGTAGGAATGAATTTGTAACTCACAAGGAGGATTGGGGCAAACATAGCCCATTCTTAGGCAGACAAACACTAAATTCTAGAATGCTTTCCCTCTCTAAATTTTACTTCAAAGGCATGTAAAAAAAAAAAAATTCCATGCCAAAATATGAACCTCAGCCATTCCTTTTTCTCTGTGTTCAGATATATCTAATGTTAAACTTTCCTGCCTTTACTTCCCCGTTAAATTCAAGATGGAAATTATAGGAGCTGCATCTGTTCATCCTGAATTCAAAGACTTTGATCAGAGTTGTATTTGACAAGAAGGACAGTCATCAGGGTGGCTCTGCTCTCACACTGAGCCTGCATGCAGGCTTGGAGGAGTCCACCAAGTGGCATAGGATGTCTGAAACAGTGCTTGAATATTGTCACCAAATTTTGTCCACAGCTCTTGAAATACATTAATTTACTTACAAGGATTTTTTTTTTTCCCTCCCATAGCTCACTGAAGTTGAAGATATCCTTCCCATGTCCTTTTTCTTCCCTTCTCTTTTAACTAGAAAATCAGTCTCTTTTAACTAGAAAATCAGTCTCTTTTAAGGATTTGGTTCTGCATGGAACTGTCTACCAGAAAAAGAAAGGCTATATTTTGGTGATGTCAAATTTATTTTACTGTAGATTTTCCTTAAAATCTGTCTCTTCACTGCTTTTTAACATTTTCCAAAAATTCTGTGGTGAAAGTATACAAAGAATACAACATGTATTAAAAAAAAGAGAGACCATAAAGTGTCATGAAGATATAAATATTTAAAACCAAGTTCATAAAACATTTTACATTATGTATTTATATTACTAAGCTAATTCTCCTGTATCTTGATCAACTGTAGTTAAGAAGGCAAAAAAAGCAAAGATGGAAAAGAGAGGGAATGTGTCACTAACTCTTTAATATCTCTGAACCACAAGAGGGAAAAAAAATATGGAAAAACATCTATCATTCAAAAAAAAATAGAAATGTATGAAATCAGTCTCTGAAGGTTTTTATTAACTGCAGTTTTCAATAGACTTCATCACATAAGCTGACAAGCTGATGCAGAGGAAAGTTTCTGTTTGCTATTGGTTAGGATATTTTCTTCACCTATTGTTTCTGTTCATTTGCAAAGGATAGAATACATATGTGGAGAATCAAATTAATTATGCTTAACAAGAAGAAAATATTATCTATACAGTAGATCTTCAACAAATGCCTTAAATAGAAAGTTTAAATTTAATATGAAGAAATATTCTGAATTAAACTTCTTCCTGTAGTGAATAGGACATGATTGGCCCTGAGTCTAACACCAAACTAAAGGATTTATCACACTGCCATTTCTCCATATTTTAATGGGAAGTTTGTCTGAAGCACCACGTATGCTGCTAAATTATCCCTTTATGTAGCACTATTAATGTAGACTGATTCTTTCATCCGTGAATTGGGAAATTAAAAATATATTAATACCGAAGCCTTCATGATAACTGCATTGATGGACAACACATAGTTTATATTTAATCACCTCTTATTCATAACATGTCATAATCATCCATCATGGCAGCAAGAAAATTGTCCAGCCTAACTCCTACACTGAATGTAGTAATGAAAATATAATAGAGGAAAAAAGTTCAAGGGGAAAACTCATTGCATAATTGATGTCACGGACTGGTGATCTTACAGGAAATTATGTCTGTGTTTTGCACTGGGGTATTTTATTCAAGCACAGATACATGTGTCTAGATGTATAGAAGTTGCATATCAGCCATGTCATGTTAAACCTCTCATGTAAAAAATCATGGGTTAATTTTCATGAACATGCAATTTCATTGAATAACATAAAATATCATGTATCTGATGTTTTTATTTTTCTCCTGACTTCTTCCAGATCCAAGTATCTGTTACAAAATTCTCAATAGAAAAGGAGGCTGCTACTTGCTATTTAGGAAAGACTTTTAGTTGTCATCTTTATTTCAACCACATCTCTCAGTTTCTTGTCTCTCTGGATGAATATGTCTGGTCATTCATCTAATATACCTAAATCCACCTAAAACTTTGGTCCGAATTCACCTGCCTAATACTATCATCAGTAAAAGTGGGACACACAGTTCCATGTAGGTGGGATGATTTGGTCTCTACACACCCCTAATTTTAAAACAGTGAAAGTGAAGTTACATGATACCCATCTTGTGTGACACTAAACAGTATGAGCTCAAGTATAGACCATTGGAAATTTTACCCAGGACCACCATTACTCTGATTTCTCAGAACAAAGCTTTCATCTGCCTCTCCTGCTCTCCTATCTCATCCACTAAAGCTAGAGCTGGAAACTGACCTAATGTTAGGAGGAGGATCCAGTCTGCTTCCCTCTTCTCCCTTTTTATTTAATGCGCTGGCCAAAGTAGATCTCACAAACAGCTCTGATTTGCTTTAAAGAAGCTCTGACCAGCATTTGTCAAGTGTATTCAGTGACTGTAATCTATTTTGTGTATTTGAGGATGTTGTAGGTGTAGATGACATTGACTGTAATTTGTTTAGTTCTTGAGAGCATTGCCATGTAATATATTATAAGCATTAGAAATGACTTTGCTTTTCGTTCTCTTCTCCTTGGCAATGAGTTTTCTGTGTCATGTTCATTATCTGTCCTCTAACAGTGTTTGTACTTTCCTAATTATGGCCTTGTTGCCAGCCTGTTCTAAGCAGAGGAGAGTTCATTTCATTTAGCTTATTATTGAGCTGATAGATAGCCCTGTATTTTTTGTTATTAGCTACAGTCTTTTCTTTGCTGTGGTTATTTCATCCTCATCAGTAACCATTTTATCAGCATCGGGCCCAATGCTATGCTGATAAGAACTGGCTACTTCAGAACTTCAAAGATCTCAGTGAACGATGATATGAGTCATTGTTGTGCTTCAAGCCCAGCCGGCAACTTGGAACTACGCAGCTGCTCACTCACTGCCCTCCACCTTCCTTCCTCCCCCCGCTCCCAGAGCGATGGGGAGGAGAATCGAAGGAATGTAACTCCCCCAGGTTGAGATAACAGCACTCCAGTAACTAAGGTATAATACAAACCACTACTGCTACCAATAATAATGATAAGGGAAATAACAAGGGAAAAGGACACAACCGCTCACCCCCCGCCGACCGATACCCAGCCCAACCCGAGCAGTGATCTGGGCCTTCCGGGTAACTCCCCCCAGTTTATACACGGCGCATGATGTGCTGTGGTATGGAATAGCCCTTGGGCCAGTTTGGGTCAGGTGTCCTGCCTCTGCTTCCTCCTGGCTTCCCCTCCTCCCTGGCAGAGCATGAGACTGAGAAAGTCCTTGGTCAGAGTAAACATTACTTAGAAACAACTAAAAACATCGGTGTTATCAGCATTGTTCCCAGATTGAAAGTCAAAACCACAGCACTGCACCAGCTACTAAGAAGGAGAAAAAATGACTGCTGTAGCTGAACCCAGGACAGTCATGGATGCTACAAGTACTTCATTAACAGCACATAAAGTCATTGGTCTAGTAAATTTATGTGCAGAAACTTCCATGAGCTTGAGTGGGTGTGTCCACACTTCTGTGGTTGTCTGTATTCTGCCATCAATTAGAGGTTTGGTGAGGAAACTATGGAGGTTACACTGTTAGGATTGCTACAATTTCTAAATTAAACAAATAAAGAAAAGTAACAGAGATGTCAATGATATCAGCAAGTAAAAGTAGAAAATAGGTAAGAAAGTTCAAACTTCTTGATCTGTTACTATTTCATTTTGCTGATCAGGCGACAAATTTATACCCCAAATATGAGTTCTTCCACCAACTGCATTGCAAATTATTTCTTTTATTTCCCCCTCTCTTTTTATAAAGCATATGGTTTATCCAGCCTTTGAAACTTTCCATTAATTTTAGAAATCATGGACCTTTCTGACTAATTTCCTGTGCCAAACTATAATTACTTTAATTCTACATTGCTGGAGAGAATTTGAAAACAGGATTTCTTTAGAACAAAATTAACTTATATAATGAGTGAAAAGATAAATCATATTAGTTTAATTAAAGTATATTAACATTTTTGTTGAATATGAATAAAAAATCAGACACAATTAAAGCAGGTTTCTCATAAAGAGACAATTTATGGAGATTTATGAAATTTTAGGAACTTGCAAAATTCCATTACTTAACATCTCTGTTAAAGATCTTTACAAGCATACATAATGAAAGACCTAATAAAAGATTTAATAAATGGACTTCTGTTTAAAGTCACACTGATTCAATATAAGAAAGGATCTGGAAGTTAATTTAGATGAAAGGGATAATCAGTAGTTAAAATAAAATTACTCTTTTTTTCAGGATTGCTAAACAAACTCAAAACAAGCAAATGCTACTTTAAAATGCTTGTAAAAATCAGTCCAGCACTGACTTTTTAAAAATTTATTTTACTTTTTCTGACTATGCACTACTTGACAACGTATTATGGGTTCTTATATTCTTACTTAGGTTCTTATATTCTTACTTAATAGGAATTTTCATTTAAAACTGAACACATTGAGAGGCTACCCATCAGTAAGGGTGATCTACCTGTCAGGACTATTCAGGCTAATGTGCACTATTTCAGAGTTTCCTTGTTGTCTTCCAGTAATCTGCTTTCTCATTGATCTGTGCTTTGAATAAAAGTTAAGAACTTCATGAAGTATTGTTTAATTTTGTCTTTATGATATATCCTGTAAAATGGGGCCATGGTTCATATACCAGTTGTCCTGCCACACATAAAGGTGGTATCAGCATTGTCGTATTACTACTCTTATGCCTGAATCTTTTCCTGATGCGTCAGCTATTTTTCACTATTCACTTATCTCAGAATTCTCCTGATGCATGGGGAAAATTAGCTGGTGATTTTGAACTAGATTGTGTACTTTACTGTCCCTTTTTGTTCCAGTTAAGTGCCTCCAATCCAGTTTCTTTGTCATGATGCTCTAGAGTAGTGGAGTCTGCAGTTTCTATGCCTTTTGCTAAGACATGTAAGATACGGAGATGATGCTTGTGGATGATCTGACAATACAGTTCTGTCAGAACTTCAGAAGTGTTAAAAATCTTATGTCTGGATGAAGTTGTCTTCTAGAATTCTATTGTTATTTGTGATGATATGGTGGTTATTTTTAGTAAAACATATTGCCCATGTTGACACAATCCCTTCCTCTGATCACTTATTACAATATATATGACCCAATGTCATTAATCTAGCTGTTTAAGAGAACTGGACTGCCCTTCTAGATGCCTCCAGAGAAATTTCACTCTTTCTAGTACACATATATGACAATATAAAACAATTGCTTTCTTTAGGAAGATTGTCTCACTCCCTTCTGCTTCCTAGCCCTGAACTGGATCCAGTATCCAGTTTAGCAATCATTTATCTGGGCAACAAATATATGAAATAAAATTAAAATAGCTGTCTAGTGATGGTAAGGTGCACTCCCTCTCTTTCATATAAGGGGAATATAATGTCATTTTTGTTTGAAGGTTTACAACTCTAATTATACTATGTCAAAATCCATTTGACAGAAAGGATTAATCAGTAAAGATCTTGAAAGAGACAATCCCTTTTATTCCAACAGATCCTAAAATATTTGCAAATTGTGAATTTTTGAGGTGGTTGAAACATAAAGGCGTAACGGAGAAAAACTGTAATTAAAGACGTACATAATGCAAACAGGCTTTTTGAACATTGTGTTGAGATACACTGAATCTTACTCTGCTGTTAAAAGAACATAGAAAGCATCCTTTGGCTGGCTTTATCAGTGCCATACAGCCAATATGCATAAATGGAAAATGGAAATAATCCACTCCACCTTATTCCACATAGAATAAATAAAATATAGAATAAAAGATGTAAAGGTATGTAGCAAAGCACTCTCTGGCAAGCCGTCCTAGATGAGCAAAATATTAGGTCTAGATCTAAAACCTGAAAGCATTTATAGAAGGAAGGACAGGCTGTGGAATAAAGAGAACAGAAACCTTTATTATTGCCATTTCAGTATTTAAAGGGTTTAACTTGCCTTCTGCTTCTGCCTTCAGGCATCTGTTTCAGCTGGCCGAGGGTGTTTGTCTCCCTATTGTCTAGAGAAAGCATTGGTGGAGAAATCTGAAACATCTGTTGTTTGTCCTTCTACATTCTATTATTTAGAACACCATATTAAATTAATGTGTAAATATATTAAAAAATCATAATCTCAAGGACTAAGCCCAGGAAGTACCAGCACAAGTGATGGCAATAATAATACACTGCTCTGAGCTAGTCTACTAAAAAAAATAATAAAATATCTCTAGGCATAAAGTTCCATCATCAGTTCATGAGCTAATTATATCCCACTACTAGTGGGGCTCTTATGTTATGTGCTTCTAAGGCTGAGGTGGGAACAGCATAAATATTTGACCTCCAAGCATCCTCCCAGTGAATTAAATCCCTTCTCTAGAGGGTAGAAGGAGACGATTAACTACCTTTTTGAAGATCTTCTATATCCATTCTGGAGTTAGGAGCTATTTGCTCCTATTCCTTTGTTATTTGCTGAGAATGAGCCCTAAATGGTTGATTTGGGGTTCATAGTCCATTTCATATACCAGATGGCTTCAAGAAAGACAGTGTTATTAACACTGTTGCTAGAGAAAAAAAACCCAAACCAAACCAGAACAAATCCACTGCAGTTAAATTTAACAAATAGAGTAATTACAGTAGCCTGAAAGCACAATGTTTGTGAGTTCTCTTGATGTGAACAATGTTTTAGAAATTTTTGAATATCATCACCAAGAAAGAAGGTGGAAACAAAATATGAATAAAGTATGACGTTATATATTGCGTGATATATTCAGAATTATAGAGCTGAAACAAAATGTGTTGAGTAAGTTAGAAGCAATATGTTGGAATAATTTATTTCACAAAATGCTGAGACTGATCTGTTCAAAATAGAAGTAAATGTCAGCTTCCAGGATTTCTATAGACTATAAACTCCATTTTTTATGTGCTACAATGCTCAGAGCTCCTGAAATTTGAAGCTGTCTTTAAGAGAAGATGCACAAGAACAGCAATGATTTTTTTCGGTGCTAAGAATCTCCATGGGAAATTAAAATGATCTTTGTAGTCTTATTTTCCTCTTATTTATAACTTGGAAAACTATCAGCATGATTTTCTGAGATCGTGTTGATTATGTTTGGTAACACTACACTAATGGATGATCAATCCCATGCTAAAAGGTGGTATTTGTTTCATGTTTACTTTCAGAAACAAGATAATATAAATATTTGCAAGTGTAAGAATATTTATTGTATATATTTCCTGCAGAAAATTTTCACCACAGGATTGCTAGCCACAGTTTCTTAAATATTAGCAAATTATCAAACATTTTGTATTTTACCTCAAACCATGGAGCTTTTTTAAGCTTTCTGAAAGGCATTTAGAAATTATCAGAAAAAGAAAGATGGAAAGTAAAAGAAATAATTGTCCTGGGTTTCCTTAACCTTACTTAAAAGAGTAAGGGAGGCAGGGGAGAAGGTGTCTGACAGATTGGAGTGGCTCAGGGGATTGATAATGGGCTATGGAGTTATATACCCCTAGGTCACCATTTGAAATCTGGAGTGCTGCTTATTAAAGACATAGCACACTCTGTTATTCGTATTTTTAAGATCCATAAACATCTTTGGGCTTCTTGGTTAATGACTTGAATTAAATTGATTGTGAAAAGGAATGTCTCTCCTAGAAGGATTTTACTGAAGACTGAAGAAAGAGGTTATTTTTCAGTATACTAGCAATAGTTTTGTAAGGTACAGAGGTATTTGTCTTCTGCACTTAATATTTGAATTGAACTGATGAGGGAATTATTTGTTCACAAGCAGGGATACCTAGGAAAAGCATGGAATATTTATAGGCACCTAATGTTGCCTGTCCAGTTACTTTTCCCCCTGCTTCCTTTCTATAATGTTAAAATTTGCACAAAATTCCTACACATATTCTAGTAACATAATGCTAGAATATGGAAAAAGAATACAAGCAAAAGGCAGGTAGAAGAGACTGGAAGAAAATGGTGAACAGGCAAATACCTTCCAGAAAAATGAGAGAAGAACAGGCACTGGGAGAATTTGAGAATCCCTGCATTCTCAGTCTTAACTTATTTTAGGCTACTGTTGTATCTTAGGGAGTATTGAGAGTCTGGTGTAAAAACAAAGGAAGTTTTTATCAAACAGGAAAAGTTGATGGAGGGGAAAACTGTATTACTTTAATTGCCTTAGATCTCAGAGTAATTAGCAACCCAGCCTTGCACACAATTACAAAGTCATCTCTGGTCACATAGATAACTGAATTCACAACTCATTTCAAAAGTGTTTCGATGTACAGCAATGCCAAATTGAGAAACTTCTTACATAAACTATTATAACAACACTCCTTCACTTGTCTTTTATGCCACTAACTACACATTTGATAGCAAAAAGTATCATCTCTCTGTTGGAACATGTCTGCTTTTGTGAAGAAATTTCAGGATTTGACAGAGGATCATCCTGAGTCCTCTTTGATCCCCTGGGAATACCAGGTCTCTCGTCTTTCAGAAGCTTATTGAATTGACATGTTTAACTGAAAAGGGACAAAATGAATATGACTTTTCAAGTAATGAATAACGTAAGACCTGAATGACATAATAGAATTTATTGCATTTCCACTCTCTAGAGGATGGAAGAGAGCCTAAATGACAAAAATGGGAATTTCAAGCACTTAAAGCTTTCAAGTTCTTCTTCTGTGTGTGGATGTGGAGGGGGGCAGAGGAAGGGATAGGAAGACATGGACATGGGGCTTTAAGCCTTTCATACTTTCTCCAAAATGTTTTATTTCTTAGTCAGCAAAAGTTTACTAGAAATGAATACCTCTAGCAAGTTAATCAAATGCAGAACGCTTTTATTGCAATATAAATACTGCTCTAGTTAACGAGAAATGTCCTCCCAAAATTTCCTGTTGCAGTTTCCTCAAAAGTCTGTATTCTTCTTGTATATAGTTTTACCAAATTGCTCAAAAAATGGTTAAAAATGTTCTTTCTCTTGTCTCAAGTTTAACTCTTTCATCAACTTGCTCTGAAATTTGTAGTCACAACCTGCTTCACAGCAGATACCAATTCTATACCTGTTACTGTTTATCACTAATTTTCATTTACTGCTGCTAAGCTAAAAAGGCTATTGCAGTCTTTTCAGACATGCTTTTAGAAACATAGACATGAACAAACAGCTTTGCTACTTCTTGATGCTTAACTTCTGGGGACAGATTTTGACTGCTGCTGAAAATGGTGAAACACACTACAGTTCTCACTCTGTTCAGCTTCACTGTGTAGAAAACAATCAGGAGCATCTACCATATGCCCCATCTAGTCAAGTTTGCTCTGCTAAAATTGTTAAAATAAACCTATTTTTTATTTCTTTTCACAGTATCCAGGCAAAACCTGCCACGGTGAGGAATGAAGGCAACATGTTCTTTTCTCCCCATGTCCAGCTGGAACCAGCCTCTGGACTCTTCTTTTTGTCAGGTCATATCTTCCCATCATGACACCAGATGGTACATTTGTTTCCCTCTTACATTTTTTCCCCAACTCTGTAAAAGGAGCCCAAAGTAACATGCTATTATTTTAGTGTGAGAGCTCTCTCTAGTGGTAAGGATATTATTTTCCTTTATGTTTGTTTGAGTTGTAAAATATCCCCAAAGGCTACTCTTTCATACTGAATTGAATCTGGCTTTTTTCCACACTCTAAGCATTGATACTTTATTAACACAGACAGATATTTTAAAATAATTTCCTAGATTTTTATTTCACATTTTTGGTTTTGTACTAACATGGCTGCTATTTTCAACCTAAACCTATAAGATTTATGTCTGTTGACATCACAAAAACTGGAGCCTGTAACTGCTTTCAGCTTCTAATGTAAAACAGTTATGGAGAATGAGAGGACACTGAGAATACAGACTGGCATCCTTGTGAGTCTTCATGGGAAAGTACAGAGTGATTAGGTTTGAAAATAGCCTTCATATCAGGATAAGCAGGGAGGTCTGTTAAGATATTTCACTAGAGGTGTAATTAAGGATAGGAGAAAAATTTCAAATGAATAAAACCGAACTTTTTTAACAGTGGCTGTTGATAAGTAGAATAGAACTTCGCTAAAAATATTAGGAGGATACTCAAGTCCTATTAACAGCAAGATGTTAACCAAACATAAAATAAGGGAGGATACCAAAATGAAAAGATTATATCCAGCCCTTATAAACAGGCAGAATCTGTATGTTTTAAAGTACATCTGATTAGACATCTGGCCATTTCATTTGAAAGCAAATCAATTTTAGAAAGCATATTTCTCAAAACAAGTAGAAAAACTCAGAAAAAATGTCAGTGTTCCATTTTCTTTCCTTCACATTTTAAGTTTCTGTTTTAAAATGAAACTAAACCCAAAGAAAATGTTTAAAGTGTAAACAAAATTTTTTTTAGCTGTAAAACCAGTTCTTCTGAAATAATCTTTTTAACAAAATTTTGGTGGAGGAACCAGGTTAAGATGCAATCATGAATAGCTTGATATAAAATGTCATTTAAAATAACTTCTGAATTAAACCTAGGCACTGCTGTATCTGATTTAAACTTTGGACTTCATTAAAATTAGTGTGGTCTTATTCAAATAATCCTGTACAGTAGCAGTTGACTGGAAAATTTCCTGAATATCAAACTGAAATTTAGCTCCACACACAAACTAAAATCACCCCCAAACCCTCAGCAGCAATGCTAAGGTATGTATGCAGTGGTAAAGTTAAATATATTTGAATTGCACTTCCCAAAGTATTAATTTATTCCAAGAATTCTCTTTGTCCTGTATTGGCCATACAATTGTCCATGCTCTTTAAACGTGGATACATATATTCTCTAGCAATTTCCCTTTTCCTCCAGTGGCTGGTAAAGGGGTCTGAGTTGAAGTTTGCCAGAAGAAGGCTGGTTTATGGTGGGGTGAAGGCTTTGCTCACCAATGCTTTCCACTGCTGTATTTCATTCTGACAGAGCTGTTTTCCCTGCTGCAATCTCATCTTTTCCAGTTGCAGTGGTGGTGGGGATGCCTATTGGTTTCATTCAGAAGCTCCCAACATGTAAATTAGCTTATTCAAAAAACGCTGAGACTAGTAAGTAAATCTGAGCGACATATTCTCCCTGACGACAGTGAATTAAAGCATTTTTATCTGTAAATCACCTCAGATATTCCAATGATGAGCAAGTACTTGCAGGTTCATTTCTGCTTATCCTTGCTGACTCAAATTATTCTGAAGCCACCAGCATTTCTAAAAGCAGGACACATTGATTTCCTCATTATATTAGGAAACAGCAAGTTAAGCAAATTTCAGAAGTCTTTTCAAACTCCAGAGTCTGTTCAGAAGTGATAAGACAAGACATCATATTCGACTTTGTAAGCTTTTGTGTGGAGATAGTTCTCAGCAAAAGTAATTCTGTCCTAAGGAAAAAAAAAAAAAAAAAAAAAGGGGGGCAGGAGAGGGGAAAAAAAAAAGATAAAAGAAAAAAAACACCCCTATTTCCCTCTTCCAGCTGGAAGGGGAAGGAGAGGATGAAATCTTCAAGTTCTAATTCATGTACTGCAACTGCTTTGCTCACTTTTTTTTTATGCAGAGGAAACAGAGAATTTTGTATGCTAAAATTGACTTTTACACTGAAACCCACCATGCAAAATTGTCCTAACCTCAACTGTGCTTATCAAAGGCATACAGGCTAAATAAAATAAAAAAAAAAATTATGGTCATGATGGCAAATTACTCCTGTTCACAAAAGAAAAAGGGAATGATTTTTCCCAGAAAAAAATTCTGAAACGGTATGCATGAAAATCAATTCAACAAACAAAATCTTTCTGTGTTTCTCCAACAAATGGACTATTTTGTTATATATTCCCTAGTGAACTCAAAATAATTACTGCTTGTATCACATAGCAAGAACTAGCTATATTCAAATACTATATTGCTAATAAAAGTAAATACTTGCTACTGCTTACTGCACTGAACCAAATAGTATGATTTAGGCGGTAAGTGTGTGGTACTTCAGATTTCGGTACATGATAACTATAACATATGGAGATTACTGTAGAAATATTAATAAAGGTTTGTGTAATCACCTCTTAAAAATTGACTTGAATGATCAGGTTTGCCAGAAAGCAACTTTTCTTGCTGTGGGTTTTCTGTGACTTCTGTATAGAGAATGAAATGTTATCTGAAGCATTTATGGTGTCACTTTATAACCTCTCAGAAAAGGTTTTTAATGATATCATATGGAGGAAAATTCTGCTTAACAGTACAGTGTATGCAAACTGAAAAAGAGTAAGGTACATGCAAAACATGGCTGACAATGAGCAAATTATTCCAGAGGGAATAATGTAGTTGTCTAAGCATCATTCCTGCAGTAGCTTGACTTGTAAAACAGGTGTTAAAAACCTACTAGTTAAAGCAAACTGATCTTCTTTTGGAGTAAATAAATTAAAAACTCATCTATTTCTCTTGATCTTTGGATGAGTTCTCACTCCTCAAAATAACAGCACACAGGCTAACTCAATTTCAATTTTAATAGACAAAGACATCCACCTTATCAGTTTACACTTGCTGGAAAAAAGGGTGTGCTGCTCTGGAGTGCCGAAGATCAACAAAATACAAGTGTGTATAGAGGTAAAGCAATCTTATTTCATATTTGAAAAAACACAAGTGTAGTTTAGCTAAACCAATCAGTTATATGGACTCCAGGTACACTGACCTCTGCTCCTTGAGGCTTTGGCGTGTGCTATGTACAGCAGTGAAATGTCTCCCACAATCTTAGCTGTGGGGACAGAGTGCTGAGTTGGCAAGGAGGTCAGTCAAATTCCAACTCTAGAAATCTTAACAGGCAGGATAGCCAAGAAACAACAGTAGCTGAGCTGCAACATGTTTCACCTACACACACCTACACAGCCATTAAATCTTAAGGGTGCAGTTTTAAAGGATGAAAATGCCAATGGCTGGTAAAACATAACGGTTACTTACAGAGCTATAAATTAAAAGAAGGCTATGAGTGATCTGAAAGGTCAAAAGAATAAAAAATTGAGGTCTTTGGAGAACCATATGTTTTTGATCTGTAGGGGAAATTCTGCACCTTAAGCAAAAAAGGCCAAACTTGTCATTAATATGCTATTCTTTGACAATCTGGTCTTTCATTTCTGATTAGTGAAGAACTTAGAGCATTTGTCTCTTGATTTTTGTGGCTGTTACTCAAAAAATGAAAATTTCATTAACACCTACTTTCTTTATAAAGCTGAATATACACAAAGACTTCAGAGATTTCATAGGATGCAGTTACTGTTAACTTTAAAAGTTTACAAAATTGATATACTAACAATCCAAAGGGACAAAACTAAAGTGTGCAGTTACAAAACTCTAACAAAAGCAGCAGTGAAGTTCATTTTGCTCCATGGTATGGCTCAAAATGCCCACTCTCCTGAAGGGGTGCTTTTTTCAGATGCCTTTTTTTCAGATGTATGCGGATTTCAAAAGTGGTTTTACTTTTAGCAAACCACATGATTCATCCTGAAGTATTTATCTTCCTTTTCTATAAAATGTTTTGATCCAAGTCTAAATTATTTATTGTATGCATACGACTGACTTTAATCATCTTTATGTGTCTTCATTCAACTGACTCATTAGCTATTACAAAACTAAATGGCTCTCTGGGCAGGTTCTTCACTCCTAATGAAGCTAAAAAGGATTAAGTACCAGTTCTGATTCCATTACATAGTGGCTTCACAAACCCATTTTTGTCCCACCTGATTATATTATTTTTTATTGTGTTATATTATATTTCTGTATGCAAATTTCCAGGGTTTATGATCATTTGGATCATATGCTCTATTTAATTATTCTTATCTATTTTCCTCATTTAGGTGCAAGTCCAACTTTTTGAATGACATCTTCCTGATTCTAATATTATGCTTCACTTTGCTGTTTAGTTATGCTGTCTTCCTTCTACTTCTTAAATCTTTCTGAATAGGTGTTTTGAACTGATACTGTGCTCCCACTATGACATCCTTCAGTAACATTAAAACTAAATGTAGGAATTTAGTTACCTTAACCGTCTTTTCATCTTCTGCATTTTCACATTATTCCTCTTAGTGAAGTTTAACTAACCTGAGTTTTATTCTTTTGCTTCTCCAGGGATGTGTAATATAAGCCAGCTGTTATGGTTATTCTGGGGTGGTCCTTCACCCATGAATCTTTGACGAAGTCCTGCACATTGCTCTGAATCAAGTCCAGGGCTACAGTTTTCTTCTGGGCCTGTTATCAGGCCACTCCATGATAATACCTAAAAATGTAATCTCTGATTCACATTCCAGTGTGACATTTGACCAGTTTACATGAGGGTAACTGCAATCACTCAGTACAGTTGCATTTTCTGCAATTGGTATCTCTCTGGTTAGTCTCAGCATGTCAATGACCCCAGCTTGGTCAGGCAATTGGTGATACAGACCCCATGCTATGTTTGTCCTTTTTGAGCTAGACATTTGAATTCATACAAATTCTGTGCTACTTACTGAGGTAGTTAAGCTGTTCCTTTCCTTTGCTTTGATTTTAAGGCTTTTTAACATGTAATAAAATTCTGCTGACAGCAAAATTATCTGTCTTTCCTGTGTATTTTGTATCATGATATTATAGTCTACTGCTTCCTGTCTTTCTTCATGCAATTTTCTGATGGTCTAGTACACTGACAACTTCATTCAAAGCTAGGTATTAAAATGCCTTCATCTTCTTCATTTACGTATCTAACATTTGTAAAAAAATACAGTTATGCTGGAAATGATTACTGATTTTGATTTGAAAAAGCAATATGGATTGGGCTGGTTACTTTTTCTTCCTAACTTGATTAGTTGTCCTAGCAGCAGGCAGTGAGCTGCTTAAAACTGATACAGATAGCCAGAACTGAATTCCAATTTTAACTCAGTAGTAAAAGTCATAAGAAATATTTTCTAAAACCAATTCAATCGCACTTCCTGGTGTCTTCCTCTCAAATGGTTGAATATTATATGCTAAAATCAAGACAACCTATGAATCTACTAAGCATCCAAAATTTCATGAAAGAAAATTCTAGGCAGGAGAGGTAAAGCTAAGACAGAAATACTTTACCCAATAGGATATATACTAGTATTATCATTATCTGAACTAGGCTACTTCTAACATGCAACTAAAATCCAAATCATGATATGCCAGTGCCCATAATTATTCTGCATGTCTTTCAGACGTCTGCCTTATCAGCTCATTATTGATCTTTACAGAAACCGAGTTAAGAGGAGAATAATCTTCACTCCTTAAGTAGGACATGGCTGTCATGTCAGGGAAAAAAAAATAAAAAGGAAATAAAATGAAAAAGAAAAGAAATATTCGCATAAATTTAGGGAGGAAATTCTATTCTTTTATTTCATCCTGTAAATACTCAGAAAGCATTTCTATTTTAAGGCAATCCAGGAGTTTTAGCTCTGTTCATAGATTTTTATATTTTATTAGAAAGTAGAAAAAAATCATAAAAGCATAAATGTATATCTATATACGTTATATTTCAGTTATACAAATAAATCTAGATAACTGTTGAAAAAGGGACAAAAGGGCTTCTGATGTGCAGTATAGAATTCTCCAGAAGATATCCAACACGAAATAGAAACCACCTGGCTGGGAGAACACCGTCTGCATCATAAACACGAGCCCTGGTATGCAGGACAGGCACTGTGATCAGCAGTAGCTGCCTACATGGGAAAATATCCCTTTAAAGGGAAAAAACTTTAAAGGTAAGAGACTTCTTGGCGGGGGAGGAGGAGGAGAGAGAATTTAAGGGTATAGGGCTCTGATTGTGAAATCAGTTTTAGTAAAAGCCTGAATGTCTGTAAAAATCTGTCCCTAAATTACCTGTGCTCTTGACTATGCAACATATGCATCCTGAAGATGTCCATCTAGAAACACATCAACTCTGTTTAAATCTTCATATCCTTACAACACGCTATTTAATTGTTTAGACAGTCTCACATAAATTCACTGTGCATTATGGACAGGAATACTTACTGGTGCCTTCTCCAAGGAGCATGAATCATGCTATGCTCCTGATAATTCAAGTAAGGATTGATTTTGTATTATTAGATTATGTAAAATGCTATCATATATACAATTTACAGCTGTTTTTACTCAGTTTAATGGGTAGCTTGACTATAAGTAGGTATGGATATTGTTCTATACAGAGTATTTCACTCCTCCTCTAGCCTGGAATCTCCCTCACTGTTTCATCTAAGTCCAGAAGTCTTCTTTCAGTGCAACTATTGATGTTTTCTAGCCTCATTAGGTCCCTGCCATCTGCTGCCTTGATGACTTTGCAATGAAGGCTGAGTGATTTAGGATACTTCTTGACAGTATCAAAGATTTTCTTTTAACTTCCTTGTTTTGTGCTTTACTGTATTGATGAATCCTTGTTTTGCCTCATCAATTGTATCTCCCAAAGTCCCTACACTACATTCATTCACTTGTGAAAGTATATTTCCTTGATTTCAGCACTTATTTCTCCTTCACAATGCCACATCCTTCATACGTTATCCATGCTTATTCTATGATGTACCTTATTTTTGATCTTGACAGATGACAGCCTATTTTCAGAACCATGCTCCTAATCCTTTCCAGCATTAATAATTTTATTAGCTTCCTTTTTGATAATGTTTTGATTGCTTATAAATAACTGCCCAGTACTTATATCATACAAACATATTCTGTCCTGTTTTTCTTGTAGTTTACATTTTATGCAGATGTAATATTTAACTTACTATTTCAGCAAGCTATAAAGCACTTGTACGACCATAGTTGAAACACCAGTTTTACCCTACCGTAAAATAGAATAAGCACATGGAATAATAGCATACATAAGCAAGTGCTATGTGGGTCTTGTCCAGTTCTTGGGTTTGTTTGTTTGCTTGCTTGCTTTTTACCTTTAATGGGAGATGGGTAAAGGCTAGGGAGAAATAAAGAATGACAATACAGCCATTTCTTTAAATCACAGAAGAGTTCCTATTGGTTTTTGTAAATTTGCATTTCAATCATGAAATGTTATAATATACTTTATTATTTATACTAATTTTATTATACATTAAAATATTCTAATATAAATGTGCTTTTCTCTAAGGGAGGAAAAAGAGAGAAAAAACTATATGAAGTCTTCAACTAAATGACACATACAGCTTTATGTATCACCTAAAACTTTAAATAACACATTTTAAAACAAAATCTTCACAGTACTCCCTCAAAGCTTTTCTTCTCCCTTTTCCTGCTCATGCCACCACAGTATTCAAGAACAACATTGAGACAGAAGCCTCAATTCATTTGAAGTCTCTAGTATAGGTGGGAAAAAGGAACTTTTCTTAGGTATTCCATATCAAAACATTTTAGAGACCTCTTTTTGAAAATGGTAAAAACTAATAGAACCAGAAAAGACCAAAAAGAATTATCAGATGTCTAGGAAACACTTTTTTTTTTTTTTTCATTTCTGAAAGAGAGTAAGAACTAGGTTTGTTTTATTTGAGAACAGGACACACAGGAGAAATAAGACATGTCTTCAGAAGTGTGAAAAACTGCAGTGGGGTCAAATGGGAATAAAATTTTATCTTTGTTCTCTTTAGACAAAAGTGAGAGGTAAGGATTTTAAATCACAGCAAGGAAGATCTATACTGGGAATTGCAAAGAAAAACATTTAGCACCAGAACCATCCAACACCCCAGCCAGGACCTTGAGATGGACCAGAACGTGTATTACAGAAAAGGTTTTATAAAGAAACATCTCTCAGGAAAGGTTTGGTTTATGTGATGATCTTCCTTGTGGGTCAAAAATGAAAAAGGCCATGGAGATGTTTTGTATGGGTTACATTTATTTGATTCTGTGAATGCAGAATGAATAATTGACTTCTCAATCTTCTGCTGAAACAACTGAATGTAATTAATAAGACAACAACTAGATTCAATTACATCACCCTGGCAACTGAGAACACTGTGGGACCGTTCAAGCAGAGAAGGTAACATGCCTGTCTTACCTGCTGCATTGCTATATATATCCTTGAAATTCTAAAAATGAAAATTGCTTCCACAGAACTAACAGGAGATAACTGCAAGGATCAAGAGCAGATTTGTGGCAGGATTATCTGTAATACAAAATGTGTAGGTAGGAATATGGTTCTTAGCTCTGGTACCAAAAGTGATCCAAGGAAGCTGTCAGAAAAAGTAACTTCAGTGAAATATAAAACAGTCTATCCAGAAGTGAAAAATAATGAAGACCCAAAACCCCCATAAAAATGGTAAGGAAAGAGATACTCAAATGAATCTCGAAGGGGTCTGTGGTATAAATAGTCATGTAAACAATATCAGCATACTTCTTCTTGTGCCATGTCAGACAAAGTTTGAAATTAATCAGGTTTTTGAAATAGCTTTGATTTATCAAACTCATGAATGGAAATCTAAAATGTCATTTGTTTTGGAATATAATTGAAAACCATATTTATTAAAATGTCAGCATGTAACAGCTATTAGTTTTGCTACTTCTATATGTGATTTTATTTCCTCTACTCAGCTAAAAGGTAAATATTTGTCTTACATAGTGCTATATGGATGCTATTTGTATCCTTGAAACAGTGCTGAGGAACAGTTGCTCAATATCAATCAAGGGCCCACCTAGCCAAGTATCTTGTGTTTTGTAATATGTAGGAGTGTATGCTTAGGATTAGCATATAAAAGACAGTCAAATGCAGAGCAATGTTTTCCACCCAGTATGCTTCCTTTGTTTTCAGCAAATTTCTGCCTGAAAGAATTCCTAACACTTCTGTTTACAAGACTTTCACAGACTTTTCTTTCAAGAATTTGCATAATCACTTTTTTTTAAACTATTCAAGCTATGGTATCAAGAATATATTACGACAAACTGTTCCATGGTGTAATTGAGTGACACTGAAAGAAAAATCGTTTATTTTAATGGCTACCTGACAATTTTATACAAATCTTCTCCATCCCCTTGATCTCTGTTGGGAAAACAGTGATTAAATAATTTCCTAAATAGACTTTTCACGTTCCTACCTTCTTTCCTCTAGTCATCTCATACTTCTAACCATCTCTTCCCATACTGAGACTGAGACTTTCAAGACTCAGTTTACTATTCCCTGACATGAAAAAATGGGATTCCCTATCTTTGGTTATCTTCTTCATCTTTCACTTTATCTTTTTCAATCTACTATTTCATTTTTTGAGATGTGAGAATCACAGGTAGTCCTGTGTTCCTGTGGTAGATCACCAGAGAATTGCACATTCTCTGTAAAATAGCAGGAAATTTCCACTAGGAAACTGCTCTGTGCCAATGTAGAAAGGTGGTGCAAGAACATGTTAGTAGCTCATGCTATGCGGTGACAAAGAATAAATCAAAATTTAAAGATTTTAGACCTGTAGTATCAGTTGCCCATCCATGTGTATAAAAGCTGTCAGAATGCAAAAACAATTGCATTTCTTGAGGAAATAACACTTCCTAATTCAAATCACATACAAAATATATAAATGATTGATTTTCTTTCCTACTACTCCCCATTATGTTCTCATCCGTCCAGAAATAGTAAGCATGTGTTTCCAGCTACTGTCTATATACTACTGTAGACACCAGTGTAGCTTTTGACCTTCTTGCTCAGCACTGACTGCAACAAACCTGCTTTGGGCATAAAATATTATTAAGCACAAGCAAGGCTATGTATGTCTGGGGAAAAATAAGTAAAGAGAGAGAAAAACCCCACACCCTTCTCTATTTTTTGAGACTTTGAAAAAAGTTTGTTTCAGTTTTAGCTGAAAGCCTCTCTTGGTTATCAGTTTGTTCAGACTCATTTCCTAAACCTAAATTTCAGTTTCTGGTTTTCTTTATATTAAATTACACCAACTTTTTGTTTAGAAGACCCTGTCTGTTTTCTTGAATTTGCATGTCTGCTTCTGTTCTGGTAAAAGATTCTGTAGGAACAGCACAATTTATTTGAAATAGTTCTGTATATATTCTCTTTCTCTTGCCAATTTTATAAGTTCATTTTTCTCTTAATGTTTTGTTCTTTACTTCAGCTCATCTCCGCTCTCCATAATTTTAGAAACTTGAGCTATGTCGCTGTGAAGTCTCCTCTTCTTAAATGAGAAAAAAAGATGAACTTCTTTAATCTTGCTTCATAACTAGTTTTCATTTAGCTTCTTTCACTTGCACTCCTCTCATGCAATTATATTCACTCTTTCTTCTTAAGTGCAGATGCAAATTAGGATAAAGGCAATGGGGACTTTTCTCCCCCCAGTTTTTATTCCTAGCAATTTGCATTAACTAGATATCCCTACTTTTCTCCCTCCATGACTCAGAATGAAACATATACTGTATCTTAAATTAGAAAAATGTAATCTCTAACAACCGAAGTACATCTCTTCCCTAATTTCTTACTTCTTTGCTTTATTTTTTTACTCATAACAAAACTAACAGGGTTCATATAACCTTATTCACGACTAGCACTGTATTGAATACATGTGCAGAATAAATGTCTATGAAAAATTATCTGAGACCATTTCATGTTTCAACAGAAAAAAAAAAAACACAGTAAAACTTCAAAATGCATAAATGCCGTAGTATAATTCTGTGATGCTCTTGCTTCTCAAACACTTGCCAAAGATTTACTAACAATCCTTTAAATGATTAGAAACAATTAAACTTGCTCAAATTTGAAACATACCAGAATAACATTTAGCATTTGAAATTTCATTGAAAGAGAATTCAAGCCATTACTTATTTACTTACATATCCAGCTTTGAAAATTACTTGATCTGTAGTATATAATTTTTTTCAAAATAAATCTGCTTACATTCTTTTGTTAAATAAAAGGCTTCCAATTAATATTTTCTTTTACTTAAAAAAAAACCACAAAAACCTGGGGAAAATATAAAACTACTTTTCCAGCAGATTTAAAAAATTCTTTCAATTAAACATTTTGGATATGCTTTTTTAAAATCTTTGGGTTTATTTTGGTAGTAGCTTAACATTCACCCATTGCTATCTGTCTAGATCATAATTTTAAAAACTAAGAATCCCTGACCAAAAAAAAAAAAAATCCTAATACTTTTTTCCTCAGAATATAATTATTAGGCCAAATGCAAACTGCTTGTCTCAGAGAAGTAGTTTTGATTTTTATTCCCCTTGTATTTAATATACTTAGGAATACAACTTAAAAATTCCCAATAACAGCTTTTTCCTGTGAAGACAGCTCTAAAATTTTCTTCATAAACTTACACTAAGTTGAATATCAAAGGGCAAAAGAGAAAAAGTCACAATTTAATAAACACTTTAAACTATATGACTAAGACAGTTTGATCTGCGTTAAATGTTATTAGGTAATGGAAAATTCTGAGAATTCAACTACTTCCCTGGTCAGGAAAAAACATTATTTGGATTACCTCTCTCCCTCAGAAATCAGTGGCCTAGGGTATACAAGCCCAGGATGATCTAGCTACCTGTATTCAGGAGAAGTTTTGCCTAGGAAACAATTTTAAAGTTATGCTTCCTAATTAAGGCTGAGTCAGGGAGGAAAGGCCTCTTGAGTCTTGTGCTGTTCTTATATTATTGAGTATTAGCAGAATCTCTCTTGCAGACATCATAGCACAGGTGGATGTAGCTGTGGTGTGGGTGGAAAATGGACATTGCTGCAGCGATGTAGTCAGCTTGTCCTGCGATATTCAAGATATCTGTATGACACCTCCCCCTTTTTTTTATTTTTTGTTCAATTATGACTCTTCCCTCCCCTTGTACGCTGCTCCCCCTTTTCCCTTTAATAATTCTTCGTGTTTCTTATATTCATCCTATTATGGTCAAGTTCTGTTCAGTTGCTGTTCACCCCCACGTCCCATGTCCATTCCCTCCCCCACTCCTTTTTTTTTTCCAATTCAATTATGACTTTTTGAGCAGGACAAAGTAAAAAAAGCTGAAATTTTACCCTGAAAATTGCTGCCCACAGGGAGGACTCTTTCAGGAAAGTATAGCTTGGCAGCTATTACACTAACAATGCATGCTAAAACTGTAATATCTATTTTTTTTTTAATTGAAGTTGTCACATATTTATACCAGTTATGGATCAGTATCCTGTGCATAAAGATCTAGACAAACTGAATAAAGATACAACTCTGATTATGACAGCTTAGCACAGTAGAAAGTGCTAGGGAGTGCATTGTATGTAGGCATGAACTTGAACTCACATTTGCCTCATACCACTGCTTTATCCACATTAAACATATTACATGGGGACAGACATATCTATTCTTAGGTCAGTGCATATATGCCACACTCATAGAAACACTCATTCTGACTAGATCACTTACACTAAACTAATAAAACCAGAAACCCAGTTCATTCTTTGCTGGAGTTTATCACTGCAGTCTTCCTGGTAAGTCAAGAGAGGTTGACAGCTTTTCTCACAAAAAATATTCATTTATGTTAGGAAGACAGCCAAACAATAATAGTAATCATAATAGCAACAGCAACGTTAATTATGGCTAATGTTATTCAAACTGCCATAAAACTAGTATTACAAAAGGCTGACTTCAAAACAATGAAAAAAGTATTCTACCCAAAATAACCCAGCCCAATTAAGGTAGTCTTTAGATGGTACCAAGCTCCTGCTTGTGTGTTATCTCTTTTGTGGTGGGTGGACACTGGCTGTGTCTTCCTCAGCTAGACAGGGGAGAGAAATACAACAAAAGGCTTGAGGCTTGAGATAAAGGAGAGATTACTCAACAATTACCATCACAGGCAAAACAGACTTGACTTGGGGAAATCGAATCAAAGTAGGATAATGGGGAATAAAACCAAACCTTAAAAACACCTTCCATCCGTCTCCCTTCTTCCTGGGCTCAACTTCACCCCTGAGTTCTCTACCCCACCTTCAGCGGCACAGGGGGACAGGGAATGGAGACTGTGATCAGTTCATCACATGTTGTCTCTGCTGCTCCTTCCTCCTCAGGGTAGGACTCCTCACACTCTGCTCCATCCTGAGGTCTCTCCCACAGGAGACAGTTCTCCATGAACTTCTCCAATGTGAATCCTTCCCATGGGCTGCAGTCCTTCATGAACTGCTCCAGTGTGGGTCCCTTCCATGGGTGCAGCCCTTCAGGAACGGACTGCTGCAGCGTGGGTTCCTCATGGGATCACCAGTCTCAGTTCATCACATGTTGTCTCTGCTGCTCCTTCCTCCTCAGGGTAGGACTCCTCACACTCTGCTCCATCCTGAGGTCTCTCCCACAGGAGACAGTTCTCCATGAACTTCTCCAATGTGAATCCTTCCCATGGGCTGCAGTCCTTCATGAACTGCTCCAGTGTGGGTCCCTTCCATGGGTGCAGCCCTTCAGGAACGGACTGCTGCAGCGTGGGTTCCTCATGGGATCACCAGTCCTACCACCAATCCATGTGGGTTTATGTCCCCATGGGACCACAGGTCCTGCCAGGAGCCTGCTATAGCACAGGCTTCACATGGGGTCACAGACTCCTTCGGACATCTCCCTGCTCCTGTGTGGGATCCTTCCCAGGCTGCAGGTGGATATTGCTCCACCATGGACCTCCATGTGCTGCAGGGGCACAGCCTGCCTCACCATGGTCTGCACCACGGGCTGCAGAGAAATCTCTGATCTGGTGCCTAGAGCACCTCCTCCCCTCCTTCTGCACTGACCTTGGGGTCTGCAGAGCTTTTCTCATGTACTCTCATTCCTCTCTCCAGCTGCAATTGCTCCTGCACACTAACTTTTTACCCTCAAATTTGCTATCCCAGAGGTGCTACTACTGTCACTTACGGGCTCAGCCTTGGCCAGTGGTGGTTCTGTCTTGGAGCTGGCTAGCATTTGCTCTATTGGAAATAGGGGAGGCTTCTGGCAGGTTCTCACAGAAGCCACCCTTGTAGCCTCCCCACTAACAAAACCTTGCTACACAAACATAATACATCCCTCCATCCATTACATAAGCCCAAGTCCACTGACGTCAGTAGCATCACAATGGATTTTTTAAGCTAATGGACTGGAAGAGAGAAACAAGGCTTTGCTGCAGTCTTCAGTGACTTGCCATAAGTAATACCACTCCCACAATACTTGATACGCTCTCCATGCTTGAGTAATTTTTTCTGTTTGCTCTTAGCAGGAGAGTATTAGATGTTCTGCATTTGATCTTGAGCCTTTTAATGTCAACAGCCAAAGTCTGTTGTCTCTGACTGCACCAAGCCAAAGCCAGTGCTCATGCATTTGGGTTTGGGTTGCTTGCTTTGTAAGGAGTTTCTGGTGGTTTGTAAAGATAGTAGATGCAGTAAACTTACCTCAACAAACATTACCTATTCTAAGCACCCAATTAATTTCCAGTCTGAAAAGTATCACAGATCACCTTATGTCCATTTTCCTTCCAGCTCTGTCATTCCCCTCTTAAGCACGACTGGTGGTTTTGCATAGCCCTGTTATGCCTCATAGTTAAAGAGCATCTCAACCTGCTGCGTGCACATAGGACACAAGCACACTGCACCTTGGGTCAAAAGTCTCCACAGGAACTATATTCCAAAAGAGACAGTTTTTGACATCTAACAAAATATTTTTCATATTCAGTGATCAGAAGTGAGTGGTATTTCACACCGTAATTCTATCCTCTAATACAGTTTAGCAATAAATTGAAACAATATTGTGATAAGGATAATTTCAGTGGCACTAGTTCTATTTCTGGTGTCTAATTGTAGGATATTTTTAACTTTCAATTTAATTTAATACAAAATAGTTATTAAAATCTAATTAGACACCTACTAACAGTATCTGAGTAGCCAGTTGTTCCTGAAGACTTATCTTAGTGTGAAAGCAAGTATCACTGAAATAGATGGTACTGTTTGAGTATCCAGGTGCTACTCTGTATCAGAAAGACCTTAAATATCAGTGATGTGATCACAGGCACATAAAAAACAGAATAAAGATTCTGGCTTGGAAAAGAAATAGTTCAAAAAATATGGTGCTAATGTTTTTTTTTTTTTTCTCTATTGTACTATGGTTTTGACCAAAAATGTCCATATTGTTTGAGGTTACTCTCTTTTTTCATGAAACTATGGTTTGTAAGTTACTGCTGCAGTAAAGGCCACTTTCTCCTGCTTTATTACCTGTAACATGTCCTCAAGAATATAATTTTTAAAGTCTTCAGACAGTAAATAAATTCCCCATATATTTTATTGGGTTTTTTACAAAGGCCATTTGTGGAGTGGCAAAAAAATAAAAAAGTTAGTTCTAGGTGAGAAAAGGAAACAAACTTCTGACCTTCCTTTCTATATGCAAAGCCTTCCATTATCACCAACTATAAAACAATTTTTCACTTAACATTTTTGTGTTGGTTTGGGAGTTTTTTGTTTGCTTTATTGCTTTTGTGTTCGGGTTTTTTTCCTAATGGTACAGTATCTTTCATATCTTCTAATCTGTATAGTAATACAGATAATGTGCAGCTATGTTTCACCAACTTCTGATTGTTCTTCTTGAGGTGCTCAGATGAAACTGCAGCTCACTGTTTCATGGTTAATGGGCACCGGTTCATGTGTCTGTACCTGTGTGCACTGTACTGCAAAGTGCTTAGTGGCCAGTGCCTATGCATGCTCTGCTGCATACATTGTAATACACTAGAAGCATTATTTTGTGTTTCACACTGCTTCCTCAGCAGTGTAATACCAAGAGTCTCTTGTTTTTTATTTTCTAAAATTTGTAGTTCATAAAAAATCCTTATTTTGAAGATACTTCTAAATACAGTAATATGATTAAATAGTACCATATTCTTTATGTGCTGCTTAAAAGAAAAACAAAACAGGAGGGTACACGTGAGAGCTTTATTCATCCAGTTTTCCCCATTTGCCATTGGCAGGTTCTTTCACTGAGGATATTTATGGTAGATGTTGTACTCTGCAGAACAGGTTTACTTTAAGGTTACCTGATGTATTCTAGAAAAGACCCATAGACATTTATTCCAGTATCCAGATTTCCAGGAATCCTGCTGGATTTCTAGGTACATGTCTATACTTGCAGTTCCGACTGTTAGCCTCTATTGTAACTGAACTTCCTTCAGTAAATGATTCAATCTGACTCCAAGTGGTGTCCAGCAGCTTAGAAAGGCTGTTAACATGATGTGACAATCTTGATGTTAGCTGCCTTGGTGAAAGCCAAGAAACAAACCATGTAGAGCTTACCAGATAGGAGATAACAGCTTGAATTTTACATAGCAGCAAACTGAAAAAAGTGGAGACACTGGCTAAATGAAACTGATGCTTCCTAGACGGGCGAATGTATTAAGAGATTTGTTGTTCTTACAGTGTGTGCAGTAAATTGAGCACCATGTAGTCATGCAGCACAGCACTCTTAATGGCTTAGAGACATCCTTTGAAGGCTACATTTGACAGAAAAGATGATAAGTGCCAGGATAAATGGAGGTTTAATGAAGCCTTTAGACACTAATGACAATGGATTTCTGGGAGAGGTTTAATTCCATGGTTGTGTCCAAATTTACTCCTTCCCTTTGCTGTATGTAAACAAATTTAGCTATTTCCTGTCAACGCTGAGGTTTTAAGCTCCATTGCTCCTTAGTAGGTGACTGACTCGCACACAACTCAGATACAAGAGAGACGTAGACATGGGCATTTCTCATAATCCAATTCGGCAGTCTGCCTTCCACTATCAGTCAAAAGACACTGACGAAAAAATTGAAGGGAAAACATGTTCTGATTAATAAAATGTGACAGATTGCTGGTCACAGGCCATGAATTGTCCAGGACACCCACCCTGAGATCTTCCCAAGAAGAAGAAGAGAGAATGATCCCATCAGGCTTCAAACCTCCCTTGCCTGTCCCTTGCCATGTAATTACAGTGGTTGAGCACTCTTAGGCCAGTTAGACTCTAGGCGCCATATGTTGAATGTAAAAGCAAAGGTAAAACAACATCCTTTTATCTTTTTTTTAAACCATTTTAAAAGTTGTGCCAGAGGAAGAATATTTAGATGGTTAGAAACTTGAAATCTACACTTTAGCCTGCCATGCTGCACTGTAAGGATGTACTTAGGCCATAAAACCTCTGACAGCTAGAAGTAATGGATCTGGGTGGTAAACTAGAAAGCTAGAAAATGTACCAATATCTCTAAGAATTCCTTATTCTTACTCTGGTAGATAATGACTAGCCATGGGAGGCCTAGACCTACTGACTTCATTCATCATGTGTGCCACTATGCTAACTGAGTTAAAATAGACTGGTACCTTGGCATACTTCTACTTGTTTCAATTTCTGGATGACCAAATAAGCATAGACGATAATGTCAGCAGAGGTATAAGTACTAGAAGAGCTGTAAAGAGGTATATTTTACAACTAAAATTTAATTTTCTGTATTTTTCTTTATCTCATGGAATTCTGATTGTTTTCTGCTTTTATTTCTGGAGGCTGGTATCTTTAGCAACAGTAAGGTGGAAGAAAATGAAACTGGAGGCCTTGAGATTTACAGGTTTGGCGTGTGGGACAAACACGTAGGTGTGCATAAAGCATCATGTAACTTCTGATTGGTGCTGGTTGAAAATGAGCAAGTCCAAAGCAGTGTGTGGCTTTGGAATTATGTCCAGCTGCACCTCTTCTGTTGTGATACTGATTCAGAGAGAACAGAGATGCAACTGCTGCTGTGGTCTGAACGTGTACAGAGGAGTTGTCACATGTGCGCTTGCCAAATGCCCAGGGTCCTTCACAAATCTCAGGGATTCATAAAGGGTAAACAAGAAAACCTCTGGAGGCCAAATCAAAAGTACTGGGGGTGTGATTCCTCACGAAATATTTAACTGTAGCCACAAACTCTTTTTGTGCCATGATGGCTTCATTCATTCATGATCAACTGCAGTCTAATTGTCTTGCCATACAAAAAGGTAAAAAGTCTAGCTTTTCTGCCTTCACTGTTATCAGCAGAAATGACAGAAGGGTTGGATTTCTCCCTTTCACTGTCTGATCAGCTACATACCTTTGTATCCTTCAAAACCAGCAAGTTATGTTTTGGCAAAAGCAATTATGGATTTATAAGCTATCACTCAAGAATTCAGTGTTTTCCTCTAAATCCTACCATCTTAAGAATGAAATATTGAAAACAACAATGAACATGACAGCATGGCTTTTCCTTGGCATAAGAAATAGGACTTCTGTATCATATGCAGATGTTGAGATTGTTCTTTAACTTGTAGTTTAAAATCATACAGCTCTTGTACTTTAAGCCCAGGGCAAGGATACTTCTTTCACGCTAAATAAAGTGATCCTTCTTTATAAAAAAGCATATGGAGTCTACCTATTGAAAATGTGTGTGTGTGTGAAAAATGTTTATACAAGAAAATAATATAGGACAAACTGGAGCAATAGATTCATTTATTTGTGCCCAGGTCAAGATGCTAACAGGAAAGGACAAATACATATAAATATTAAAAAAACCCTAATAGAATATAAGATTAAAGTATTCAAATTATAAGTATACTATTAACAATATTAAAATATTCTTATGATATTCATGCATTTTAAAAAAGTGAAACATTATGTATATATGCAACGTATTAAGTTTAATTCCTTAATGAAAAAAAGTTTCCCCTGGAAAGTTCTTTCATTACGAAGGAGGACAGCAGGGAAAGAAAAGAAGATATGTTTGATTTTTTAGAAAGGATGGATGAAAGTCATCCTTTCTAAAGATATTATGGAGAGTGATGGGAATTCGAAAGATAAAGCTGATAATCTCTTATTCACTTATTAAACCAATAGGAAAGTAAGCATTTTAAAGACTATCCTCAGAAGTGATATATCCCTCAAGATTTTTAGTGGAAAATAATTATGAAAGTACAGATCATGTTTAAAAAATAAAATAAAATCCTAACAGGAAACTGACCTGGGGAAGAATCTATGGGATTTTGTCAAATCAGTTTTGCAAAATGCTTGCTGTCCTGTGGGCAGAACTAAATTTCCAAATTAATTTACCTCAAACTGATCTTTATTACAAATTCTTTAAAGCACTTCACAAGAAATATTTTGATATGTTGCAAGCATTTTTTTATAAAAACTGATGAATTATCAAATGAATTAAAAAAATAATTACACTAAATTTCACTCCACATGCTTGTTAGTAAAGATTCCCAATGTTACCTGTAAACTTTGTCACAAATTCATAAATACAATGTTAATTTTGAGTTATAGCTCTAGAAAATGTTTTGACTGGCATTATATCCTGTTATTTACAATGGTAAGCTATTTACTTCAAAGAAACTATATAGCAGTGACTTTTAGAAAATATATGTATTAAGGACTATAAGACAATTTGAAGGATTTGACAACATTCATTTCCAGCATAAGCAAATATTATTTACTTTAAATGTACCATATACTGTATGTTGAAACCAGGGTAAAAAAACTGATAAGGAAATTGATCATTTCTTCTACCAGACTAGGAAAAATATCAAAGTGCTATTGCAAGCCTGAGTTGTTCTTGAGTTTGTCTTTTGGAAATTGTTGAAAAAAGTATGAAAAAGCACATAGGTAAGTCTTTGACATTTTTCTTTTTTTTTTTTTTTTCATCTGTATGAATTCATTTCAGCAGTCCATGAGAACCTGGCTATTCTGTAAGCAGTAAGTCCATATTCCCTTTACACAACAATTACACATTTCTACATATAAATATTTAGCCTGAAATACACAGGATCATAGAAAAGTTAGGGTTAGAAAGGACCTTAAGATCATC
>NW_009912397.1:0-309 GCF_000696875.1 Nestor notabilis
GTCAACCCCGCTTCTCCCCCAGGTTTTGTGTCAAGTGAGCGTTCTGCTTTGATTAACAGGAGACCTCGCTCACCCACCCTGGCTTGTCACTGCCCATTCCACCTCCTCTATTAACTCACAGGTGGGTGTTAATGAAGGCTCTGGTCCATTTGCAGGTATTTAATTAATTACCTGATTGCCATGGGTAACCCTGGTGCGGGGAGGGGCCGCAGTGAGCAGGATGCTGCCAGGGTCCCAGGGCAAGGGACACGTTGGCAGGGACACCAGAACCCTGCTCTGGGCATGGGTTTATTTAACTCCACCACCTCT